>NC_053025.1:193048438-193153879 GCF_003073215.2 Triticum urartu
CTAGGGAATGCAACCAGAACCCGAATCAACTGGCCCTTCCAGCAACTGGCCGTGGAAGCAACCAGCTCCGCAGCAACAATGCCAAGTCTTATGGTCGTGTTCATGCCAACCACGTTGATCTGAGCGAAGCTCAAGACCAGCCTGCTACTGTGATGGGTACCCTCCTCGTAAATTCAGTACCAGCATCCGTTTTATTTGATACAGGTGCATCGCATTCATTCATGTCAGAAGGTTTTGCATGCTTGCACGACATTAAATGTGAGAACATGGATG
Source organism: Triticum urartu (assembly GCF_003073215.2). NCBI lineage: Eukaryota > Viridiplantae > Streptophyta > Magnoliopsida > Poales > Poaceae > Triticum > Triticum urartu. Next base: position 193,048,712 of record NC_053025.1, read on the forward strand.
CTTCACTATTAGTACACACCCCTGCGGGCCAATGTCGAACCTCCATGATTTGCAACGATGTCCCTGTAGAAATCGAAGGACTGGAATTCCTTGTCTCTCCCATCGTACTGAAGTCCTGTAGCATTGATCTCATTCTGGGAATGAATTGGTTAAAAGCGCATACTGCTTCTATAGTTTGCGCCACTAAGGTCGTCCATTTGCTACACCCTTCTGATGAAATAATAGCTTATCAAGCTCATCTAGTTCAGAACGCCGAGGCACGACTTTATGCCTTGAACGCGTTGAACGCTGCACCACTCGAGGGCATTGAAAACGTTCCCGTCGTTCGTGAATTCCAAGATGTATTCCCTGAAGAACTTCCAGGGATTCCCCCTGCTAGAGCTGTCGAATTCATCATCGACTTGAAACCCGGCACTACCCCTATAGCTAAGCGACCCTACAAGATGCCGCCGCATGAACTCCTTGAGCTTAAGGAGGAAATCGACAAATCTCTTGTCAAAGGTTTCATTCGCCCAAGTTGCTCTCCTTGGGGAGCACCTTCTCTCTTTGTTAGGAAGAAGGATGGAACAAACCGATTGTTCCAAGACTACCGTCCTATAAACCAAGCTACCATTCAGAATAAATACCCTCTTCCTCGGATCAATGATCTTTATGATCAACTGGCTGGTTCATCAGTGTTCTCCAAACTCGACTTGAGGTTGGGTTACCACCAGATCCGTGTTCGTGAAGAGGACATCCCAAAACCCGCCTTCGTGACTCGGTATGGATCATATGAGTACACAGTCATGTCATTCGGCTTAACGAATGCTCCCGCCACCTTCTCTCGTCTGATGAATTATATATTCATGGATTACCTCGACAAGTTCGTCGTGGTTTATCTGGACGATATCCTTGTATTTTCCAAGAACGAGGAAGAACATGCTGGACATCTGCGTCTTGTGCTAGAGAAGCTTCGAGAACATCAACTGTATGCTAAGTATTCCAAGTGTGAATTCTGGCTCCCCAAAGTAACCTATCTTGGGCATGTCATCTCCAAGGATGGTATTGCCGTCAACCCTGAACGAGTTCAAGCTATTCTCGATTGGACTCCTCCGAAGAACGTCAAGCAAGTCCGAAGTTTCCTCGGTCTCGCCAGCTACTGCCGTCGATTCGTCGAGAACTTCTCCAAGATTGCCAGGCCCCTGACTAATCTGTTGCATAAGGGTGTCAAGTTCGACTGGACAGACAAGTGTCAGGAAAGTTTCCAGGCACTCAAAGACAAGTTGACTTCTGCCCCCGTGCTTGCACCACCTGATACTAAGAAGGACTTCGTCATTTACTGCGACGCTTCCCGCCAAGGATTAGGCTGTGTCCTAATGCAGGAGCGCAGAGTGATTGCTTATGCCTCTCGTCAACTGCGCCCTCACGAAGAAAACTACCCGGTTCATGACCTCGAGCTTGCTGCTGTCATTCATGCACTGAAGCAGTGGCGACATTACCTTCTCGGTAATCGTTGCGAGATCTTCACCGACCATCAAAGTCTGAAGTATCTGTTTACTCAGCCAGACCTGAACCTCCGTCAGCAAAGATGGATGGAGACTGTTGCAGACTTTGACGTGGATATATCATATACCCCCGGCAAGGCTAATGTAATGGCTGATGCCCTGAGCCGCAAGTCTTACTGCAACCACCTCCAGGTCCACAAAGTTCAGCCCTCGCTTACCGAAGAATTTAGAAGGCTGAACCTCCATATTGTTCCTCCGGGATCACTCGCTCCCCCTCCCGAAGGTTTCCCCAAACAGAACCTCCATGTTGTTTCCAAGGGTTCTCTCAATACCCTGGTTGCGAAACCAGATCTTGTGGACACCATCAAATGGATACAGAAATGTGACGATGAAGTCCTCAAGATTAAGCGCGACCTCAAAAGGGGAAAGCCCTCATTCTTCACGATCGCCGACGATGGCGCCTTGTATTTCAAAGGCCGCTTAGTGGTACCATGTTCGGAGAAAAACCTAGATAAGACTAAAAGGGTTATGCAAGAAGCTCATGATACGCCTCTGTCCATCCATCCTGGTAGTACAAAGATGTATCAGGATATTCGTCAAAGATTCTGGTGGTCTAATATGAAGCAGGACATTGCTTGTTATGTTGCTGAGTGTGACATTTGTCGCCGAATCAAAGCAGAGCATCAAAGGCCTGCTGGGACTCTGCAACCTATCTCTATTCCTGAATGGAAATGGGACCATGTTGAAATGGACTTCGTCACTGGATTTCCCAAATCGCAGAAAGGTAATGATGCTATTCTTGTCGTCATTGACCGGCTTTCCAAAGTTGCCCATTTTCTGGCGGTCAAAGAGACAATCACTGCTAGTCAGCTTGCTACTCTCTACATGGCCAGAATTGTTTCACTTCACGGTATTCCACTGGTTATCAGTTCAGACCGTGGCAGTTTATTCACTTCAAGGTTTTGGGCGAGTTTCCAAGAAGCTATGGGGACTCATCTGTCGTTCAGTACTGCGTTCCATCCTCAATCGCAAGGGCAAGTTGAACGTGTCAACCAAGTTCTCGAAGACATGCTTCGAGCCTGTGTAATCTCATTCGGCAAGAAATGGGAAGAATCTCTTCCATATGCCGAGTTCTCTTATAATAATAGCTATCAAGCTAGTCTAAAGATGTCCCCCTTCGAAGTGCTATATGGACGAAAGTGTCGAACCCCTCTGAACTGGTCAGAAACTGGGGAACGTCCACTCTTTGGTCCGGATATTATACAATAGGCCGAAGAACAAGTTCGCATTATTCGCGAGAATCTCAAGACTGCTCAGTCACGTCAGAAAAGTCAGTATGACCGTCATCACCAAGACATGGTCTATCAACCTGGCGAAAAGGCTTATCTTCGAGTTACACCAATGAAGGGTGCTCACCGCTTAGGGATCAAGGGCAAGCTAGCTCCTCGCTATATCGGTCCCTTCACTATTCTCGAAAGGCGTGGAAAGGTGGCATATCAACTGGAGCTTCCACCGAACCTTTCTCAGGTTCACGATGTGTTCCACGTGTCACAACTCCGCCGTTGCTTCAAGGATCCAATCCGAGCGGTGGATCATGAAGTGCTCGAATTGCAACAGGACCTCTCCTATAAAGAGCATCCGGTCCGCATCCTCAACCAAGCTGAACGCCGCACACGCCAGAAGGCGATCAAGTTCCTCAAGGTCCAGTGGTCGAATCACTCTGAAGACGAAGCCACCTGGGAACGCGAGGATCGCCTGCGTGATGAATACCCCGCACTGTTTCCTTCTACCTCCTAAAATCTCGGGACGAGATTTCTTGTAGTGGAGGAGTTTTGTAACGCCCGGATAATTAAGCTACAGTGATTCCCCGCTAATGATGCCACGTCACCACGGTTACTGTGGTAAACTCTCGATAGTTCAGAACCGAAACAAGTTCAAAATTCAAATAAAAGAAAACAATAAAAGTTTTCAAAAATTAAAACAAAAATGTTCGGTGGTTGCCAAATATTACAAAGATAATTATGGTGTAAGGTTCACCATTTTATAAAATGCCTAAGTGTTTATAAATAAATAAAAACAGAAAAGATAAAAAAAAACAGAAAACAAACAAAAAAAATATAAAAGGCCCCCCCCCCCACACTGGGCCAGACGGCCCAGCCGGCCAGGCCACCACCGGCCCAACTGGGCAAAGGCCCAGCCGGCCACCCCCCCCCCATAACCCACACCCCCGAAACCCTAACCCCACCCCGTCGCCCCACTCACCCCCCACTCCCCACCTCTCCTCTCGCCCCCACTCCCCCCCGATCCAATCGGGATCGGGCCCGAACCCATCGCCGCCTCCCCGACGCATCACCGGCGCCACCCCGCCCGTCGCTCGCCGTCGTCCTCACCCCCTCCCCCTTTCCTGGACCGGAAGGGGCCCCCCTTCCGTCGCCGCCACGCCAACCCCCGCCGTCACCGCCTGCCCTCGCTCAAGGGCCCGGCCCCGTGCCCCTGACGCCATTCCGGCGCAGCCCCGCCACCTCATCACCATCGCCGGACCCCCCCCACCGGACTGCATCCTCCTCCCCGCCGGCCTGCATCCCCTACGCCGCTCGTCACCGTCCTCCTCCTCAACCCCCGCTGTCCCGTCCCTACGAATCCCGGTGAGGCCACGGCTTCGTCCTCCTCCTTCCCTGCCTCTGCTCGAGGCCGACCGTGCGCACGCGCACCACCGCGTCGGCCACACCGTCGCCCCTTGCCGTTCTTGGCCGTGCCCCGCCACGAGGTGCAGCAGCAGCTGCTGTGCTGCGGCGGTGCGGCCACCACCACTGCAGCGCCCCGTCGCCGGTGGCCTCGCCCCTCTGCGCCGCCTCCCCTCACCGCCTGCCCCCCTGCTGCTCCGGCCGGCGCCCCATGGCACCGTGCCTCGCCACGCCTAGTCTCCGCCCTCTCCTCCTCCCACGGCCACGCCACCGCGCCACTGGCCGCACCAGCGCCACCCCTCGCCTCCGCCCGCCGTGGCCCGGCTGGCCGCGCCGGCGTGCCCCGCCGTCGGTGCCCCGGCGGCCTCGTCCCGCCCTGCGGGCGAACGCCCGCTCGGGTGCGCCCGCACCCGGCGCCCGACGCTGAGAACCACTACCCGTATGCCCGTTAAGGGCCTTGGCCCTATGACAAGGGGGCCCCGCCCCAGAACGATTAAAAAAAAAGAGGAATTAAAATTAATAATAATAATAAAATTAATTAATTAATTAATTAAGGAATTAATTAAGTAATTAATCATAATTAGATTAATCAAATTAACTAATTAGTCTAATTAAACTGTGATTAGTTTAGCTAAAACCTGATTAGCCTAAACAGGGTATGACAGGTGGGCCCCGCTGGACCCACACGTCAGTTTGACCAGTCAACGCCCCTGTTGACTGCTGACGTCATGCTGACGTCATGACGTCAGCAAACACTGTTTTGGATAATGTTAGATTTAAATAATTAATTAAATTCCAGAAATTATTAAAATCTTTAGAAAATCATATCTTTGAATCCGTAACTCGGATTAAAATATTTTCAACATGAAAGTTGCTCAGAACGACGAGACGAATCCGGATACGCAACCCGTTCGTCCGCCACACCCCTCTAACCTATCGAACTCGCAACTTTCCCCCCTCCGGCTCCTCTGTCCGAAAACGCGAAACACCGGGGATATTTTCCCGGATGTTATCCCCCTTCACCGGTATCACCTACTACCGCGTTAGGGCACCTCTAACGCCGTAACTTGTCTTGTCATGCATCACTATGCATATGCTTGCATTGTATTTATTGTTTCTTCCCCCTCTTCTCTCTCTAGACACCGAGACCGACGCCGCTGCTACCCCGTACGACTACGGAGTTGATGACCCCTCTCTCTTGCCAGAGCAACCAGGCAAGCCCCCCCCCCTTTGATCACCAGATATCGCCTACTCTTCTCTATACTGCTTGCATTAGAGTAGTGTAGCATGTTACTGCTTCCCGTTAATCCTATACTGATGCATAGCCTGTCCTTGCTACTACTGTTGTTACCTTTACCTGCAATCCTAATGCTTAGCATAGGATGCTAGTATTTTCATCAGTGGCCCTACATCCTTGTCCGTCTGCCATGCTATACTATCGGGCCGTGATCACTCGGGAGTTGATCACGGGTATATACTATATGCTTTATACATGATACATGTGGTGACTAAAGACGGGTCGGCTTGTGGAGCACCCGCGAGTGATTCACGGATTGGGGGCTGAAAGGACCTTTGTCCCAATGGCCCTCTGTGTGGATCTTTGAGGCGGAGCGACAGGGCAGGTTCCGACCACCTAGGAGAGAGGTGGGCCTGGCCCTGGTCGGCGTTCGCGGATACTTAACACGCTTAACGAGATCTGGGTATTTGATCTGAGTCTGGCCATTTGGTCTATACGCACTAACCATCTACGCGGGAGTAGTTATGGGTATCCCGGCGTCGTGGTATCAGCCGAAGCCTTCTTGACGTCAGCGACGGAGCGGCGCGCGCTGGATTGGACTGGAACGCCACTAGGCTAGGTCTGCTTCCGGCCGCCCACGCAACGTGCAGGTGTGCTAAGGGCGATGGGCCCAGACCCCTGGGCGCTTAGGTTTAGACCGGCGTGCTGACCTCTCTGTTGGTCTAGGTGGGGCTGCGACGTGTTGATCTTCCGAGGCCGGGCATGACCCAGGAAAGTGTGTCCGGCCAAATGGGATCGAGCGTGTTGGGGTATGTGGTGCACCCCTGCAGGGAAGTTAATCTATTCGAATAGTCGTGATCTTCGGTAACAGGACGACTTGGAGTTGTACCTTGACCTTATGACAACTAGAACCGGATACTTAATAAAACACACCCTTCCAAGTGCCAGATACAACCGGTGGTCGCTCTCTCACAGGGCGACGAGGGGAGGATCATCGGTTAGGTTTATGCTATACGATGCTGCTTGGAGGACTTCAGTCTACTCTCTTCTACATGCTGCAAGACGGAGGCTGCCAGAAGCGTAGTCTTCGAAAGGACTAGCTATCCCCCTCTTATTCCGGCTTTCTGCAGTCCAGCCCACATATAATAGCCTTATTCCAGTTGATACCAATGCATACATATGTAGTGTAGCTCCTTGCTTGCGAGTACTTTGGATGAGTACTCACGGTTGCTTTCTCCCCCTTTTTCCCCCTTTCCTTTCTTCCTGGTTGTCGCAACCAGATGTTGGAGCCCAGGAGCCAGACGCCACCGTCGACGACGACTCCTACTACACCGGAGGTGCCTACTACTACGTGGTGCCCGCTGACGACGACCAGGAGTAGTTAGGAGGATCCCAGGCAGGAGGCCTGCACCTCTTTCGATCTGTATCCCAGTTTGTGCTAGCCTTCTTAAGGCAACCTTGTTTAAACTTATGTCTGTACTCAGATATTGTTGCTTCCGCTGACTCGTCTATGATCGAGCTCTTGTATTCGAGCCCTCGAGGCCCCTGGCTTGTAATATGATGCTTGTATGACTTATTTTAATTGTAGAGTTGTGTTGTGATATCTTCCCGTGAGTCCTTGATCTTGATCGTACACATTTGCGTGCATGATTAGTGTACGGTCAAATCGGGTTCGTCACAGTTTCATACTTATGATGATATTTTTCGGATGATTGCTCTTGTACTATTCTTTTTTAGCAAGTATTAAAATATCTTGTTGTACGGAAATCTGATTTCTACTAAAACTTTGTCAAGAGGCTCATTTTCTTGTACTAAAATCTGCATTTTTTACTGATTACTGAAATGTACCTTGTTACTAAAATTTCATAGTAAGGAGGTCAATGGAGCAAAAGGCACGAGAAGGAAGGAGCGGCGCCACAGGGACGACGTTGTCGGCAACGCCTTTGGAAGGATTCGCTTCAGAGAAATTACGGTAGTCGGCCATCGCGCTGGGGAAGCGGGGAGGATGTCGTTCGGAACGGTTGGGCCTAGAGGAGTGTGTCCAGGTGGACAGGTGGTGGCCGAGGATGGCCACGAGCAGTTGGGTTGGGCATTTGTCAACGCGATGGAATTGTTGCTCAAGGTACCAACACCCTTGTTTTGACTCAACGTTTCTCGGCTAGTTGTGCATAGTCAGGACTGTTTCGTGCATCTGGGCGATGGCTCATGCCATCCACTTTCAAAACAATAAGGTAGCCATCCATGTCATTGTCTCTTGTTGTTAGTTTTGTTGGATTCCATACTTTATGTGGTGTTCCTTAATGCATGAATCATTTTTAATATGGACGGAAGTCTGAAAATTGTTGTAAGGTTATCGCCATTTTTTTAAACTACAGAAGTCTGAAGATTAGAAGCATGATCTTTTATTTTCATGTTGCTCTACCTCTGTAGTGTCAAGTCGCAGAAACTTTTATCACATATCTTCATGCGCAATATGCTAATTTCTCCTTGATGGCAAATAATCCGAACAAAATATTGGGAAGTAATGGAGTCCTCGCCAGAGTAAGGGGGGAAACTGTGGGAGTGGATGCACATCATGTAGGCGAGACGTCATAGCTGTGGTCGTAGTGGCCATGAGCGGGCATAGAGGAGTTTACACTAATTACTTCTACATTGATATTATTGCTTGTAGACCTGAAAGGAGAAAATAATGGCAAAAGGTCCCTCAAAATTCATAGCATGGGTGTAGAAGGTTTGGGGATTTTGAGCCGGATGGGACATTGATGATTGCGGCTGGCTTGGATAGGGAAGGTAGAGATAGTAAGTGAAGAGGAGCAGGAGAACGAAGATGAAGAAGAATAGTGGTTTATAGGTAGAAAAAAAAATCAAGAATGTTGCTTAATGTGCATGAAGATCCAAACAATGTATGTTTGACACGATTAAAGTTGACTCATGTCGAGCCTCAGGGTGGTGGTGGAGCAGTCATGGCGGACGGTTGGTTGCGGCCACCGTGTAGTTGTGGAGCTGGTCCTGGGAGAGAGGTGGTCGACGAGCCCGTGCTGGAAGAAAAGTGCTGCCGGTAGGAAAGGTAGGGTGGATGGTGACCATCACGGTGTTTTCGAGTGAGCGAGGCGTCTGCCATCGCGCAACCAAAGAAGTCAAAGTCTGTGTCAAGATTGGCCACCGTGGTTGGCGTGAAAGTGGACGGACCCGAAGGCCGGTGAGAAAGACATTTTTATTATACTTGCTCAAATATCGTATGAATGAAACTAAAGATAACATTTCTGATATTGTGCGAGATTTTTTTAAACACATCAAATATATATTAATTTGTAACAGATTTTTAGTTGGATCATTGCTCTATATGTATGCATTGTCAAATTGCCTTTTGTTAACAATTTTTAATGTAAGTGAAGCAGACTTAAATTATTACTCAATTATGCCCGTGCTATTTTTTTCTACATGTGAAATATAACATACATTATATTTACATAATTTCAGCAAAATATTTCAAAAGCCTGTGATAACACACGGCGGGCATTCTACTAGTTATTATAGGTCATGCCTTTTTGAAGGACGATTTATTTTGCCCCTCTGTAAGTCTGTGAGATGTAATTATCTGTGGGGCTTGTTTGGCCCCAGCCGGTGTTAGTGGAAGCAGGTCTCTGAGTCCGAAAAAAAAGAAAGATCTACTCATGGACATTGCCGAAACATGAACGTGGCGTGGGTTGTGAAGCGGAAACGGCCCATGTTCCTTCATCTCCCGCCCCTACTGCCCAATTGGCGGGAAACTCTCTCCCACGCGCGCCCTTTTCACATTCTCCACCATCTTCTTCTATAAGATACAATCTCTTTCCTCCGCGAAAACCGAAGAGCCAAACACCCACCCAATCCACTAACCAAGCGATGCCTCCCAAGCGCAAGTCCCCGGTTGCGACGGCGGCGGCCCCCGCAATGCCGCCTAGGATGACCCGGAGCATGGCCGCCGGGAAGCGGGGCGCCGACGCTCCGGCCAAAAAGGAGGAAGCACAGGCGGCGCCGGCGGCGGCCGCGGAGAAGGGGAGGAAGAAGGCCAAGAAGGAGGTGTCTGCGGTGGCGAAGGAGGTGGAGACGGTACTGTCGCCTCCTGCAGCGCCCAAGCAGAAGGTGAAAAAAAATGCCAAGAAGGAGGTGGTGGCGGGCGGTGCCGGCGCTGAAAACGGGAAGCGCGTCATCGTCGAGGCTTGGTAAGTGCTTGCGCCGGTGCACGTGACGGTTAGGTTTAGCTTTTTGTGACCATGGATGATTTTAACTGATTTTGTGTCGGATTTAACGGGACTTTGGGTACGATTAATGAATGAAAAAGGTGTTGTTTAAGATTATTATTTCGTAGTTTAGATGGGGAAAAGGTTGAAACTGATTTTGGGGGGAAGATGAACGGAGCGACATTAAGCAGATCTGTTATTTTCACTTCTTTTTTTTAATTATATATGCTGCTGCTTGTAGATGGTTCCACACAGGAACTACTTCTACTCTTCTTGAATCTCATCACATATTCACTCTGTAGTTAACCGTGGAAAAAATCAAAATATGTGATTTAAATGGTATGCATCATGCATGATCATGATCAAATATGTATTGCATGCGTTCCAATTTGTAAATAAATATAGTATAATATGATTCACAAGTCGGAATATACTAGGCTACTGTTCTAAAATGTGATTAATAATATGAAAACATCAGCTGAAAATGTAAGTTTCATTCTGCCAGTTGCCATCTTAACCACCATCCAAAGTCCAAACATCATGTTGGATTAAATACGTCCATTAAGCTGGCTTGGAGAATCATCTATCTTTGCAACACTTGCTAACTTGTTGAATAGTTAGCACCGAAAGAAGGTTACACCATCTTCTTTTTCTGGTTCTAAAAATTCCTCTCCTTTGGTGGCTTTCTAACAACAGTCTTTTTGTTTCTTTCATACCAATTTCAATGGAAAGATTAAATGATTTTCAGTAGCAAGGGTGGTAGAATACCCCATTCGCGCTCTCTTTAATTGCACCTTTCCATTACTGTAATTTGATATATGGCAACTACACCCAAAACAACCTGTTCTTTATTGTTTCTTGGAGATATTTCTCTTCTTATGTAGGAAACTGGAGTAGTGAATTATAGTTGGCTGGGTGCAACCATTGTTCTGTATCATCTACTAAAAAACCATTGTTTTCTACCTTGATACTCAAAATATTTCTGACATGGTTACATTTGATCTGGACATACCTTAGACTCAAAGCATGTACTTCAATATCCTTGGTCATTTAAATAATCTGCAAGACTTCTCCAGCTGTCTGTATGTAAACTCAATAAGCTCTGCAGTTATGGTTGTTCTTTCGTCTTACTGATTGCTTGTTTGTTGAACTCTCCAGCACCCAGTGCCAACAGTTCAAGAGAAGAGCTTTAAAGGTGAAGGAGGATCTTGAAAGTGCTGTCCCTGGGGTTTCTGTGACAATCAACCCTGAAAAGGTATCTTCACTGTGTTTCATCTACATAATCATCAACTTTGCCACATCTTTTTTGGCATATTTTTTGTGTATATTGATCTTTTAATTGGCATTTTTTCGTGTATATCTACACCTGAATTGACATATCTTTCTGTCTTTTTTCAGCCACGCCGTGGATGCCTCGAGATACGGGAGGAAGGTGGTGATGTGTTCATTTCACTGCTGGTAATCTTAACTGTCTCTGGGTTAATTTCTGAACCATACTACACTGATCAGATAACAAAGAACCTCATTTTCCTGTGAAAGCTTGCTAACTACTCCCTCCGTTCTAAAATAGACGACCCAACTTTGTACTAACTTTAGTACAAAGTTGTGTCATCTATTTTGGAACCGAGGGAGTATTTCTCCGTCCCAAAATTCTTGTCTTAGATTCGTCTAGAACTCTAGATACGGATGTAAGAAATACTAAAACATGACTTGATACATTCGTATTTAGACAAATTTAAGACAAGAATTTTAGAACGGAGGGAGTAGTATAATCCATATTCTTTGTTTGTTCCAGTCTGATGGTTTCATACTCCCTCTGTCCGAAAATACTTGTCATTAAAATGGATAAAAAGAGATGTATCTAGAACTAAAATATATCTAGATACATTCCTTTTTAACCATTTTGATGACAAGTATTTCTGGATGGAGGGAGTACTAGCCAACAATTTAGAGAACCTAAACTTGTTGCACAGCTTGATGCCACTCCAAATATTTTTAATGCTGAAAATTGACATGCAGAACATGCCACGGCCCTTCAACAAGATGAGGGAGCTCGACATGGACAAGGTTACCAAGGACATTGCCCAGAAAATTGCTTGAATCTGACGTGGCATTAATGTATGGATGCCCTCCTTTTGCAATTGAAGTTTAGGGCTTATTTTGTGTGGGAACTTGGTATTGCAGTGGCCGTAGAATGTGGGATCAGTGTTTCGTTATCGTGTCCTATGTGGGCTAAGACATGCTGAAATTATCGCAGTGGCAATGGATATTACTCCTCCCTCGGTTGCCCTTGTGTTATGTGCTTCCTGTCCTGAAGCCTTGGTTGCTCTTAATATTTGAGTACCTATATGTTCTACGTTTCCAGCCGATGCTGTAACCTTTCTATGACAAATTGGTCAACTGAGAGATATAACTCACAAATAGTCCTTGTGCAGTAACATTGTCTTCTTTCAACGTATAAACAAGCTTGTCGCTTGTTTTTTTTCGAAAAAGGAAGACTCTTTGGCCTCTGCATCAGAACAATGCATACGGCCACATTTATTAAAAAATAAATGAGGTTCAACAAGGTAAGTCTGAAAACAAAAAAGAACGGTTAGTAATAGAATGCACAAGAAATCATAACTGGTTGGCAAAATAGAAGATAGGTAAACTAATCGCCTATCCTATTACATGACTAAAACTAGAAGGGGACGCATGCTTTGTTGTGCCTTCAATGGGTTGGCACACTTCTTCTGCCTTTGTTTGCACGGACAAAAATCATGGCCTATTGTGGTGACAGAGATAGACTGATGTCTGTTTTGCTGTCTATTTTGATTCATTTTCAGCCCAAAATTTGACTTGGTTTATGTCTGCGTGGACACGCCGCGGACACCCGCCCATCAGTGGCATACCATCTTCACTCTACCCTTTCCCTTTCCAAATCTCGTGCTTAACAACAACAAAGAAGTCTTTAGTCCCAAACGAGTTGTGATAGGCTAGAGATGAAACTCATAAGATCTGTCACATGGATAGCAAACTTCCACGCATTCATTGTCCATGGCTAGTTCTCTGGTGATACTCTAGTCCTTCATATCTTTCTTTATGAACTCCTTTCATGTTAAGTTTGGCCTACCCCGACCTCTCTTTAGCTGTCTGCTATGCACCGACGCTTCTGGAGGCATGCGCTGAATATGCCTAAACCATCTCAAACGATATTGGACAAGCTTCTCTTCAATTTGTGCTACCCCAACTCTATCTCATATATCATCATTTTGGACTCGGTCCTTCCTTGTGTGGCCACACATCCACCTCAACATGCACATCTCCGTCACACCTAACTGCCGAAGATGTCGCCTTTTAGTCGATCAACACTCAACGCCATCCAACATTGCAGGTCGAACTGACGTCCTATTGGCACTCTCTTGTCACAGAGAATGCCGGAAGCTTGACGCCACTTCATCCATCCGGCTTTGATTCGATACTTCACATCTTCATCGACATCCCCATCGTTCTGCAGCATTGACCCCAAATATCAAAAGCTGTCCTTCCGAGGCACCACTTGCCCATCAAGGCTAACCTCCTCCTCCTCGTGCCTAGTTGCAGTAAAAGCGCACCTCATGTACTCAGTTTTAGTTCTACTAAGTCTAAAACCGTTTGATTTCAAGGTTTGTCTTCATAGCTCTAACTTCCTACTGACCCTCGTCTCACCATCATCGACTAGCACCACATCATCTGCAAAGAGCATACACCGTGGGATATCTCGTTGTATATCTCTCGTGACCTCATCACCAAAGTAAAAAGATAAGGGCTCAGAGCTGACCCTAATGCAGTTCTATTTTAATTGGGAAGTCGCCAGTGCCACTATCACTTGTTCGAACACTTGTCACAACATTGTCGTACATGTCCTTGATGAGGGTAATGTACTTTGCTGGGACTTTGTGTTTCTCCAAGGCCCACCACATGATATTCCGCAGTATCTTATCGTAGGCCTTGTCTAAGTCGATGTACACCATATGCAGGTCCTTCTTTTGCTCCATACTAGAACAATGCCCGTGTGTTGCAACAAGATATAAATATTCTAGTACGTTAACTTGTGACTTACCTGTCAATAATAATACGATTGTGTAAATAAATGTTCATCAAATTCTGACTGTGAATTACCTTATATTTTGATTAGAACTTTGGTAAGTAAATTAAAGTGGAATTGAAGGTAAGTAAATTAAAGTAATTGATTATCATATACATGGAAGATTGAACGAATGGGTGGTGAAAAGAAAGGTTAAATGGGAACCTTACGTTCCTTTTAAGTTTTTTAGGGAAACGTTCTTTTTAAGTAGTAGAGATATCTATCCATGAGTTGTCGTACCAAGAAAATGGCGCCCACGCAGCCACTCCCATGGGCTGGCCTAACAACGTGCTGGTAGCTCCCACAATCATACATTCGCTCGCTCGCTTAGTCCCCTAAAAAAAGAATTTGCTTGCTCGGTCAACGATTGACCGATCAACCATATTTTTGAAAAAATCAAAAAAATCATGAATTCAAAAATGTTCATCGAATTTGAGAAAAAGTTCATCATTTTTCAGAAAAAGTTCATTGATTTTGGAAAAAAATCATTGATTTTGAAAAAGAGTTCATCATTTTTTAAAAGCACACAAATTTAATAAATTTCATCAAATTTGGAAAAAAGTTCATCTATTTTGAAAAACAATTCTCAAATATTAAAAAGCTCATCAATTTTGGAAAAAGGTCATCGTTATTGAAACAAAATGTGCATTTTGAAAAAGAAAAAAGTAAAACATAATTTTTGTTAAAAAATAGAAAAAAATAAAACTGGTCCAAAAAAACAAAATTAAAAAAATAAAAAGAAATAGAAAAAATAGAAACAAAAAGGAAAAATGATGAAAGAAAATAAATAGAAAAAGAGAAAAAACAAAATCCGGTAAAAAAATCCAGAATGAACAAAAACAAAAAAGACTAGCTGGAGAAAATATAAAAAGAAAATACATTATCACAACGTGTGGTCTGTCTAGTTGGTTAGTGCGAGTCCAGAAGAAAGTGGAAGTCAAACCGGGCCGCGGGCCGGGGGGGGGGGGGGGGGGGGGGGGGGGGGGTGCGCCAATTTGCCAAAGGGCCTATGAATGGGTGGCTGAAGCGCTAAGTAGGAAATCTCCTGCATTGCCCGAGCACCGGGAGCAACTAACAAACAAGTACTCCTTCGGAAGCCCTTGCAAGAGTCATCTCAGGTGGGCTAAGAGCGCGCCACTCTCACTCGCCGTCACGTGTCGCACTTTGGGCGTTCTTTTTAATTTTTGTTTCTTTTTATTTTTCCACACATTTTCGTCTTTTTGGTTTTCCTTAGGTTTTAAAACAAAAAAATTGATTTTTTCCGCGAATAAACTCGTATTTTTCCTTTCATGAGAGGTATAAATTTATTTCTCATGCAGGAACGGATTTGCTTCCGCGAAAGGTACAACTGTGCCTCTCGGATTTGCTTCTGTGAGAGGCACAATTAAACGCGTTTTTTCCTTCCGCGAGAGGCACAGTCGTGCTTTTCTCGAAAAAAAACACGTTTTTCCTTTCGTGAGAGGCATGGATTTGCTTTCGCGAAAAAACATGTTTTTTCCTTTCTCGAAACGAAAAAAATGCGTTTTCTTTTTTTCCCTGCGAGAGACACAGATTTATGCTTCCGTGAGAGGCACATTCGTGCCTCTTTTTGAAAGGAAAAAAATGCTCCCGGCTTGACTTTTTCGTCTATTTTTTTCGTGAAAACCTATTAACATGTGATCTACTTTTGAAGATCTCGGCGCGAGGAATTCAATGGTGAAAACGGTTCCAGATTTGAAGGCACAGTTTAAGGGATAAAGCGTTTTGAATAAATGAATCTATGAAAAAAGAAAAACTCTTAGATTGTAACAGGTAGCTCACATGCACCATTTATCACAACTTTGAAAGATGGAAGTGACCTTTGTAAGAGTGTTTGGTTAGGGAACAAAGTGGAATGAAATGTCATGGTTTCATGACATTCTGTTCCACTAGAAATGGGTTGGTTCCGTTTCTATATTTGGTTGGACAAATAGGTGTAATAGAATGGTTCCATTATTCGATAAAGATAATGTCACGTATATGCATAATTGTCACAAGTCTTTGTATTTTTAACGCATAATAAAAAAGTGCCAAACAAAATACTCCCTCCATTCCACAATGTAGTGTTTCCTCTATCTCCGTGTTTCAACTTTGACCATAAATTTAACTATTTAGACCGATTGCAGCAGGAGCAAAAATTATATCAGTGAATTCGTATTTCAAATAAGTTTTCAATTATATTTTTTTTTCTCCCGCCGCAGTTGGTCTCGTTGATTAAATTTATGGTTAAAGTTGGACCTCGGGAAGCGCGGACGCATTATATTTTGGAATGGAGGGAGTACTAGTTATCACTCATATACATGTCAAAAATCTGTCAAAACACTGGCCTAAAAGTTGTTAAAATACAAGTCGTGCATTCATATTCATGTCAAAATACAAGTCATCCATCCATATAGATGTCAAAAAATCTGTCAAAATAGAAGAACGTGGGGCAGGCACGGGACGGACCCGTTATATTTCATCCGGTGACCAAAACCAAAACCAAAACCAAATACAAGTCCTCCTTTTGATTTCGCTGAGCATCGCCGAAGGGTGGAGCTATGTAAGGGCCAACCTGGGCCGTGGCCCGCCCATCGCTGGAAACCAAATTTAGCTAGGCCCAGCCCACACCAGCTGACCAGCATAACGCAACACGCAGCAGCCCAGCATCCAGGAACTCACGGCACGGACAACAAACACTGTTTTCTCCAGCGGCCGCCGCCCGCCGCCGGATCGTCACACAGGGCACAGCAGCCAGCCGCCCCCCGCTCCCGCTGGCCAGCGGCACAAATCGGCCGCCGCCCACGGACGACTAGCCCACCGGCAGCCAGCAGCGCGACGACGGCAAGTCGGCCGACCCACGTAAGCTGCACAGCTAATTTTCTTTGATTCGTTCCCAATTTCTTTCATTTAGGTTATTGTCTGTTCGTATGTGGACTGTGGTGGCATAAATAAACCACTGAAAATCTTATCGTTTACATTTTATGCAAAGCCATCGTTTACAGTTTATACAAAGGCATTGTTCTGTACATTTTGACAAAAAAATAATCCAGTTTGGCAGTATCAATAATTCACTCAATTCGTCTGTAGTTTGATATCTCCAAGCTTTTGTAATGGCTAACTAAAATAGTCTAATGGGGAAACTGTATTGCGGTATAGCTTCTTTTGTTTATATCTACTCACTTTTTCACGAATACACTTAGGAGCGTATCATTGCATTGATAGGGGGGGGGGGGGGTGAACATACAGGTTGGCATCACGGACGCGTACACAGAATGGCGCTACCGTGATGCTCAGTGAGCATGGGAATGGGTTGCTCAGCCCTACAAAAATGTTTAGATTACAGGGATGATAGTGCTAAGCGTGCCTCCTCCTGTATCGCAGCCAGGAGAGAGGCGGAAGAGGTCGTAATCTTGTCGAAAATCATGGCGTTGCGGTGGCGCCAGAGTGACCATGCCGTGAGCACCGCGATGGTGGAAAGGCCACGTCGCTTGTCGGTAGTCATCGATGGGAGGATCCTGCTCAGCCAGTCAAAGAACCCAAGAAAACCATCCGGAGCCGCAATCGTGGGGCAGCACCAGGAGAGGATGCCATGCCAAATGACGCGAGCGAAGACGCACTCGATGAGAATGTGGTGCAAGGTCTCGGCCTGTTGGGAGCAAAGCACGCATGCCGGTTCATGTGGAAGCGCGCGACGGACTAGGCGATCAGCCGTCCAGCAGCGGTTGACGGATGCGAGGTAGATGAAGAACTTGACCGAGAGGGGGGCGCCGGATTTCCACATGAGGCGCCAATGCTCGGACGTTGTGGATCCGGTGAAGAGGGCGTTGTAGCAGGAGGAAGCGGAATAGGCACCATGCTCCATCCACTTCCAGCGAATGGTGTCGGGCTCCGTGGTCAGGGTGACAGACTGAAGCCTGCGCCAGGTCTCAACGTACTGGAGCATGGCCTCCGGGCTAGGGGAGTCATGGATATCTCTGATCCAGGCGCGGTCTTGAAGGGCGGTCGCAACTGTGCGAGAGCGGCGTGGTCGGCTCGGCACAAGTGCCACCAGGTTTGAGGCCAGGTCCTGGATGGAGTAGCCCTGCAACCATTTGTTAGTCCAGAAGCGGCAGGAGGTAGCATTGCCCAGGATCAACGTCGTCGAGGCCCGGAAGAATTGAAGGGCTTCGGGGTCCGAGGGCGGCTGGAGGTGAGACCAAGGGCGCGAGCTGTCAAAGGCGTGTAACCAGAGCCATCTAACGCGGAGAGAGATGCCAGTCCGATGAAGGTCCCGGATCCCGAGGCCGCCAAGCTCGATGGGGCGACAGACTCGCGCCCAACTGACGAGGCAGCAGCCTGCACGCGCGTCTTTGCGGCCATGCCACAGGAAGTCGCGGATGATCCTGTTCGCCTTCTTGAGGATAGGGGGGGGGGAGAGCGACATGGCCAGGAGAATGTGCATGGGCAGGGCCGTCAAAACTTGCCGGACCAAGGCAAGGTGCTCACCGCGCGAGAGAAGTGTGGCCTTCCATGTTGCCAGCTTGCGGAGCAATTTTTCCACGAGAGGTTGGAGCTGTGAAGCCGGCACCTTCCCGAGGGAAAGGGGAGCCCAAGATATTGTATCGGGAAGGCCACAACCGGGCACGCGAGGGAGGATCCGATACTGTCAGAGACATCGGCGGTGCACTGGATCGGCGCGGCCAAGCATTTAGCAAAGTTGGTGCGTAGGCCGGAGACGAATCCGAAGAAGTCCAGGAGGCCACTAACGGCAGTGAGCTCAGCCGGGTCGGGATGGCAAAAGATGACCACGTCATCCGCAAAGAGGGAAACGCTCGATGCGGCCTGACGCTCCGTGAGGCGCCGTATGGTGCCGGTGGTGACTGCGTGCTGGAGGAGAGAGTTGAGGACATCAATGGCGAGGGTGAAGAGCATCGGGGAGACGGGGTCGCCCTGCCGAAGACCTTGGTGGTGAGGGATGGGGGGGGGCTGGGTGTGCCGTTGATCATGACCCGCGTGGAGGCCGTGGAGATGAGGATGGAGATCCACTCTCTCCACCTTGGCCCGAATCCCAAGTGCTCAAGGACCTGGAGGAGGAAAGGCCAGGAGACAGAATCGAAGGCGCGAGCAATGTCAAGCTTGAGGAGGACCCGAGGGAGCCGGAGCCTGTGAAGCTGCCTTGCCGTCTGCTGGACAAGGGTGAAATTGTCGCGCACACTTCTCCCCGCGATGAACGCGCAGACGAGGTGCCAATCTGAGCGAGAGGACTTTGGCAAAGAGCTTCGCAACCAGGTGAATGAGGCTAATGGGCCGGTAGTCAAACAAGGAGGCTGCGTTTGGTCTTTTAGGGATCAAGGTAATGAGGGCCTCATTGAGTCGCTGGAATGCGTGCCCATTGAGCGCGTAGAGCTTGTTGAAGACGGCACAAAGATCGTGCTTGACGATATCCCAACAGGAGCAAAGGAACTCCGCCGTGAACCCATCAGGGCCAGGTGCTTTGCCGGACGGGAGCTTCTTAATGGCCTCCCAAATCTCATCAGGCGTGAAAGGCGCTTCGAGCTCGGGTAAATCGAAGGAGCGATGATCGATAGCGTCAAGATCAATCGTGAAGGCCTGATCTTCCTGGTGACCAAGGATGGAGGAGAAGTGGTCAAACGCAGCCCGGGCAAGGTTGGCATCGCCGGAGACATGTTGCCCGTCAACAGTGAGGTCTAGGATCCTGTTCTTGCCGGCGCGGTGTGACGCGTGGATTTTGGAGAATGTGGAGGAAGCCTCGCCCTCCTTTAGCCAGCGCAGGCGGATACGCTGCCACACGATAATGCGCTCGAGGGATGCGAGGCCTAGGTATTTGCACTTGAGCTCGCGGCGTAGCCATGCCTCGGCGGAGGAGAGGGGCCGGGAGTCCTGAGCCGCATCAGACCGCGCGATAAGCTCCCGAGCGACGCCCAATTGGGTGGTGATATTGGTAGTGATGCGAGAGCTCCATTGTTGAAGGCTGCGGGTCGTAGCTTTGAGGCGAGCGAAGAAGCGCCGGAACGGATCCGGGTCAGGGGGAATGGAGTTCCAGGCCGCCAGCACGGTGGAATGAAACCCATCCAGTTTGGGCCAGAATCTCTGGAAGTGGAAGCGCCGGCCCCCCGTAGATCGGACGACACAATCTATATGTAGGGGGCAATGATCCGAGGCCGTGGACGAAAGGCACCGAAGGAGGCAGTGCGGGTGGGCCGTCTCCCAGGAGGGGGTGCAGAGGACGCGGTCGTTCCGGACGAGAGTGGGATTCGTTTGCTCGTTAGACTAGGTATATCGCCGGCCGTGCATGTAGATGTAGTAGTGTCCGTGATCAAAGATGAAGCGGCGAAAGCGATTCATAGTGCGTTGAGAGATCCGGTCGTTGTTCTTATCAGCCGCCGAGGTGATCATATTAAAGTCACCCCCAAGAAGCCAAGGGCCAGCAATGCTAGTGCGGAGATCCGGAGCTCGACGAGAAAGGTCAGCTTCGCGTCATCGCCTTGGGGACCATAGACCCCGGTTAGCCACCAATGAGGCCCACCCAGGGGGGAGCTCACCGCAGCGGAGACGCGGTGTTCGCCGACCGACGGGCTGGTAAGGGATAACAAGCTACTCTGCCAAGCAAGAATGATTCCACCCCGGGTATCTATCGCCGGGAGGAAGTAGAACCCATCGAAGGGGCTACTAAGAGTCTCAAAGATGAGAACCGGAGAGACCGAGGAGAGCTTGGTCTCCTGAAGACACACAATAGAGGGAGACACGGAAGCGATAACAGAGCGAATGGCTGCGTGCTTAGCCCGGTTGTTAAGGCCCCGGACATTCCAGAAAATAACTTTGAAGTTGATATCCATAAGAATAATTAAAACACGGAGTGGAGGCCCGGCAACCAGCGCTCATGCCGCGAGCCGACATGACGGGGAAGAGGGGGGGCGAGGCCATCAAGGATCGATTGGGGGAGGTGCCACCCATAGAAATCCGCAAATGCACAAACGACCTTGACGCAAGAGGACGCTCGAAAAGCTTGTAGTATGGGTCGAGGATGGCATCTGACACCGGCTCATCATCTTTTCGGAGGCCCAAGCGGAGTAGAAGAACGCGCTTTGCCTTTGCCTCGGAATCAAGCCCCGGTTAGCCTTGGCAATGCGCATGCTACGGCGGGGAGTGAAACTTGGCGGCACTGTGCATCGGCCTCGCCGCGGACCAAGGGTAGGCAGGACTGGGTTCACTGCAGCCGAGATGGAAGCCAGGAAGCTTTGGAGTGGGGGTACGTGGGTAGGAGAGCGCTGCATGGCCATGCATGGGGAGGGGCGACGTGGCTCGCTCTGGGCCACGGGCATGGGCGGGCTTGCATGCAGGGCGGGGTCCACCCCATCCACCCAAGGCGCGGGCGCGGGAGTGGATGGATTCGAGGCAGGGGGCAGATCGTCCTCGTGATCCGGGCAAGCCAGGGAGGGGATCACCACCGGATCCGAGGCATCTTCCACAGGCCGCATGACGGTCTTCGCGACAGGATCAGGCTGGCCGTTAGCGGGCCCAGCGACCGGATCAGCTTGGCCAAAGCAGGCCTCGGGGCAGCAGGAATCTGGTCAGACTGTGCCCCCAGGGTTGGTGGCGGGGTGGGGCCACCGCATGACCGGTCCGCGGGGGGAGGGGAGGCTGCGCCTGGGGCAGGGCCAGGGGAAGGTTCCAGAGTCGCTGGCTGGACACACGGCGAAGCTGGGTTGGACTGGCTCCGCGGAGCTGAAGCAGGTGGGGTTGGATCCAGCGGATTTTGAACAAGGCTCGTTTGAACGGCCGGGGCCGGCCCCACCCTGGTCGTCGCAAGGTCCAAAGGCGGGGAAGGCCACGTCAGGCGCAGAGCAGGTGGGACCCGGGCAGTAGGCGCAGGTGTCAGACACAGGGCAGGTGGGACCCTGGCAGTAGACGCAGGGATGGAAGGGTGCGGGCCCAGAAGACCCTGCCACCCACGGTGAGGGAGCGGCCGGCGGCGAGACCTTCGGCCACCTGAGGAACCAGAACGGGGCGGCGGCGGGCAGCCCGGCTCGCCGGGCGACGAGTGTTAGACCTTTGAACCTGTGCATTGATAGTTGTGGATGACACTAGGAGAGTTGGGACAATTTTCGTTGGTTTATTTCTCACAATGCCATGCCAACCTGAGAGGTTGGGGATACATACTTATAGGCTGCCAGCCAGCCAAGCATATGCTGAGATGCTGCTAAGATGCTAGTCTAAGATGCCAGTCTAAGATGCTATCCTAACTGCCAGTCCTTGATGGTCAGGAACTCTATCCTAACTACCACAAGGACCATGTGCTGCAGCCCCACAACGACCCTAGTACACAGACTTATCCATCATTCTCCCCCTAAGTCTTGTATGTCGTCTTGTGGGAGAGTTGAATCATCCCGATCCTGGAGCAAAGCTCGAGGAACTTGACCCTCCCAAGAGGCTTGGTGAGCAGGTCTGCGAGCTGGTCCGTGGTGTTGATGTAGCTCACCTCGATGCTCCCTTCTTCCACACAGCTGCGGATGAAGTGATACCTCAGTCGGATGTGCTTGCTCCGTTCGTGGAACACGGGGTTCTTTGCCAGGGCCAGGGCGGACTTGCTGTCCACCAGGAGCTGCACCGTTCTGGTGTCTTGAACGGGAAGATCACCAAGCAGTCGAGCGAGCCAGAGCGCCTGAGTGCAGGCGGTGGAGGCCGCTATGTACTCAGCCTCACAGCTGGACAGGGCCACCACCTGCTGCTTGACTGATTGCCAGCTCACAAGACACTTGCCGAGGAAGAAGAGGATCCCGCTCGTGCTCTTGCCGGTGTCGATGTCGCCGGCGTGGTCGCTGTCACTGTACCCGACGAAGTGTGCCGCTCCCGGACACCTAGGGTAGTGGAGGCCGTGGTCGAGGGTCCCTGCTACGTAACGGACGATCCTCTTCACTGTCTGCTGGTGTTCCGACGTCGGTCGCTCCATGAACCGACTGACATAGCCGACGGAGAATGCTAAGTCCGGCCATGTGTGGGTGAGGTAGCGAAGGCTCCCCACAAGGCGTCGGTACTGCGTAGCATCCACTTCCTCCGTCGTGCTGTCGCGGCTCAGTTTCAGCCTCTCCTCCATCGGAGTGAGAGCTGGGTGGCAGTCGGTGAGCCCAGCTAACTCAATGATGCGCTTGGCGTAGGCGGACTGTCGAAGCGCGATCCCGGAGTGGTCCTGGTGTACCTCAATCCCTAGATAGAAGGAGAGGAGCCCCAGATCACTCATCTGGAAGGTGGCCTTCATGTCTTCCTTGAACGCCGCCACCTCTGCATCTTTGGTGCCGGTGATCACCAAGTCGTCAACATAGACGCCCACCAGCAGGCCATTTCCTCCACTGCCCCGTCGGTAGACGGCAGCCTCATGCGGGCTTTGCTTGAAGCCCATCTTCTTTAGTGTGGAGTCCAGCTTGGCGTTCCACGCCCTAGGTGCCTGCCGTAGGCCATAGAGAGCCTTGCGCAGGCGGAGTACCTTGCCCTCCTGGCCGGGAATCGCAAATCCCGATGGCTGATGCACGTAGACTTCCTCCTTCAAGTCGCCGTTGAGGAACGCTGACTTGACATCCATGTGATGGTCACGCCAGCCCTCCTGGGCAGCCAGCGCAAGGAGAAGTCGCACGGACTCCATCCGTGCCACGGGAGCGAAGGCGTCGTCGAAGTCGACTCCTTCCTGCTGCAAGAAGCCTCGGGCCACCAGGCGAGCCTTGTGCTTGATGATGGCGCCAGCTCCATCCCTCTTCAGCTTGAACACCCACTTAAGGGTGATTGCATGGTGACCACGAGGGAGTTCAGCGAGCTCCGAGGTGCGGTTTTGCTCGACCGCATCCATCTCCAACTGCATCGCGGCGCGCCACGCCACATCTCCCTTGGCCTCTGCAAAGGACCGTGGTTCGCCGTCCTCACACGCGAGTTGTAGCTGCGCCTCCAGGTCACGTGGCATCAGTCCCGGCACCGGTTGGTCGCCGAGTAGATCATTCATCGTGCGATACCGCAACTGTTCGCCTCCATACCACGCGTCGAGTGAGCTGGTGCTGATGCTGATGATGAAGCCGAACCCACAGTGGTGACTGCCGGGGCTGGAGTATGCGGCGTCGCCAGTTGTGGTGCCGTCGGCGTAGCAGGCGCCGGAGTCGATGCAGTTTTGGGGGTCGGGGTAGACGTGCCCGGCGAAGAGGAGCTGCTTGCTCCCCCGGCTTCCTTGAAGTGGGCATACTCGACAATGAAGTCGTCATACGTCAGCGTCGAGCCGTCGTCGACCGCCTTGTCCCATTGCCACCCTCGCCCTTCGTTGAACACGACGTCTCCTGTTGTGCGCACACGCTGTGTCTTTGGGTCGAGGATGCGGTAGGCCTTTGACCCCTCCGCGTAGCCGATGAAGACTCCCGGAGTGCTCCTGTCGTCGAGCTTGCCGATGTGGCCGAGCTCCTTAGCGAACGTAAGACAGCCAAAGACCCGCAAATGGGAGACCGCCGGCTTCCGCCCATGCCAGGCCTCGTATGGTGTCCTGCCATCGAGTGCCTTAGTAGGCGAGCGGTTGAGGATGTAGACGGCCGTCAGCACCGCCTCTCCCCAGAAAACAGCCGGCATCCCTCTCTGCTTGAGGAGAGCCCGAGCCATCCCCACAACCGTCTGGTTGCGCTGCTCGACGACTCCGTTTTGCTGCGGACTGTACGGCGTGTAGTGGCGTTGGATGCCCTCATCGGCGCAGTACGGCGCGAATTCAGCCGCCGTGAATTCGCCGCCGTTGTCAGTGCGCAACACGCGCAATTTGCGGCCGCTCTCCGCCTCCACACCAACCTGCGTGCGCCTGATGGCGTCTGCCGCTTCTCCCTTGCTGCCGAGAATCACCGCCCACATGTAGCGAGAGAGATCGTCGACGAGTAGCAGGAAGTAGCGTCGACCTCCTGGTGTGGCTAGCGTCACCGGGCCGCACAAGTCTCCGTGCACGAGCTCCAGCTTCTCCTTGGCCCGAAAACTCGCCTGTTTGGGAAAGGGGAGTCGTCTCTGCTTCGTCAGTACGCAGATGTCGCAGAACTGCTCCACATGGTCGAGGCATGGCAGGCCTCGTACCATCTCCTTGGCACTTAGACGCTTCAGGGCCTCAAAATGAAGGTGCCCAAAGCGCTCATGCCATTGCCATGCCTCGTCGTCCCGACGGACAGCGAGACAGACCGGTTGTGCCACCTGCACATCAAGGACGTAAAGTCGATTTTCACCTCTGGGTACCTTGGCGAGAAGGCGACCCTGGCGATCCCAGATGCGTAGGACCCCATGCTCAATCAGCATGCGTGAGCCGTTCTCATCCAGCTGCCCCAAGCTGATGATGGAGTTCCTTAGCGCGGGGATGTAGTAGACACTGGTGAGCAGCCGGTGCTCTCCCGTCTTGGTGGTGAAGATGACGGAGCCGACGCCCTTAATTTCCACAGCGGAGGCATCCCCAAACTTGACGGAGCCTCGCGCATTGGAGTCGAGCTCGGCGAAGAATTCCCTTCGACCGGTCATGTGGTGGGTGGCGCCGGTGTCGAGGCACCACCCCGTAGTCTTGTCCTTCCCGGAGCCATCGCCGAGAAGAGCGTGTGCTTTTGGCTCGTCGAGGTGGATGAGAGCTTTTGCGACTGGTGTCGCTGAAGATAGCTCAATGCTTGCATGCGCCATGAACAGAGCCGTCTCCTCCTGCTTCGCCTGTGCGACGTGAGCCTGGCCTTGTCGTGGTTGCCAACACTCATTGGCCCAATGGCCAAACCGGCCACAGTTGTGACAACTGTTGTCTTGTGCCGGCTTGGGCTTGCTAGCGGCGCCGTCCTTAGCGCCTCTGCGGGCGTCACCTTCGGCACGTCCTTGTGCCCTGCCCGGGGGGCCTCTTCGCGTCTTACGCTGCTTGCCACGCTTGCGGCCGCCCGTCGTGGAAGAAGGCTCCCCCTTCTTCCTGTCACCAAGGCTGGCTTCCCACGACTCCCGAGTTAGGAGCAGCTTCCCGCCGTTGGTGATGGGCCCCGAGGAAGGCTGTGGCTCGTCGGTGTCGACGACCTTGAGGCGACCTATCGCCTCCTCGATTGTCATCGTGGAGAGGTCCAGCAAAGACTCGATCGACCGAGCCATCTGCTTGTACTTCTCGGGGATGCACCGAAAAAGCTTCTCGACAGCTCTCTCCTCGGTGTAGGTGGCATCACCAAACTTCACCAACTTCTGCAGCAGAGTGTTGAGACGGAGAGCAAAGTCATCAACGTCCTCACCTGCATCTCGGGCGGGACTGCGGCGATGAGGGCGTCCAGCGCCCGTCGGTCCTCTTGGTGGTCGACGTTGCTGTCCTGGACTGCCTCCCACATGCGCCGCACCTGGAGCCTGATCTTCATGATCCTGGCCCACTCGACGTAGTTGGTTTTAGTGAGGGTAGGTCACCCGACACTGGGACCAACATCCCTGACCACAGTCCGGACCTCGTAGAGGCCGCGGTCCTGGTCGTTGCAGCCGCCGTCGCAGTGCGCATCTCCACCTGGAGCGCGGGCGTG
Organism: Triticum urartu; assembly: GCF_003073215.2. NCBI lineage: Eukaryota > Viridiplantae > Streptophyta > Magnoliopsida > Poales > Poaceae > Triticum > Triticum urartu. Next base: position 193,074,963 of record NC_053025.1, read on the forward strand.
CTCGGCTGCCCACTGCGTCGTCCGCTCTTGCGCCACTTTGGCGCGGTCTGCGTCAGCGCCGTCGTTCGCAGGCGTGGAGCTGTTGGAGCTGCCGGAGCCGCCGCGGAGTACCTTGGCATCCGCCGTAGCCTCACGTGCTGCGTCTGCTGCTGCTGCTGCTTCTACCTCCACCCTGGCTGCTGCCAGCTCCGCTGCAGCCAGCCTTGACACCCTTGCTGCCGCAACAGCTGTTGCTACAGCTGCTCGCTCACGCTCCTCTGCCACGACGCGCTCGGCCTCCTGCCGGCGTCGTATGCTCGAGGTAGCCGTGTGCTGAGAGCGACTTGCAGACATGGCTCGCTGCAGGGGGGCTGTTGCGTGAGGAGGAGGCTGTTGAAGACAAACTGCTGCTCGACAGTCCTGAGGGAGGAAGGTAACCAGAGGCAGACGGAGCAGCTGCTGCTACCGACTTAGGCTGCTCACAGGAAATGCTCAGGGTACAGGATAACGAGGCTCTGATACCACTTGTTAGACCTTTGAACCTGAGCATTGATAGTTGTGGATGACATTAGGAGAGTTGGGACAATTTTCGTTGGTTTATTTCTCACACAATGCCATGCCAACCTGAGAGGTTGGGGATACATACTTATAGGCTGCTAGCCAGCCAAGCATATGTTGAGATGCTACTAAGATGCTAGTCTAAGATGCCAGTCTAAGATGCTATCCTAACTGCCAGTCCTTGATGGTCAGGAACTCTATCCTAACTGCTACAAGGACCATGTGTTGCAGCCCCACAACGACCCTAGTACACAGACTTGTCCATCAACGGGGAGGCTGCTCGTGGCGACGGGGCCAGGGGCCAGGGACCGGAGGAGAGCCACGGTCCGGGGCGTCCGGATCAACGTCGGGCGGCGAAGGCGGGCCCGGGAGGCGGTAATCTTTAGTCTCCTCGACGTGGATGGAAACCGGGAAGCGGAGGAGCGGGCGTGCGAACCGGAAGACGCGGTCTGGGTCGGCGCGGTGATCAATCCCGTCGCGCGCCGGCAAGAGGAGCTCGGACATGCGTGGGATGCTGTCAGGATTGGCGGTCCAAGCGAACAGGCGGAATTCCGACATGTCCTGGCCGGAGCTCGTCTCAGGCGCCAGGTCCTCAATGAGGCAGAAGGGGGCCAGGAGGAATTCCGCAGAAGAGCGGGACCAGGCATGATCTGGGATACCGCGGATCGAGATGCGCACACGGAAATGTGCGGTCACCGGCTCATCGCCGGCGAGGTGGCTCCAGGGGCTGAACATCAGGCGAAAGCGGGGGGAGCGGAGGCTGCTGGCCGCCACCTGAGCACGGTCCTCCAGAGACCGGAAACGGACGAGGAAGTCGTCGGGATAGTGGCGGTTCACGGAGAACGCGTGACGCTGGAGGCCAAACCACTCCAGGAGCGCCGCGGTGATCTCGACAGAGATGCCGCCGCGGTTGCCGTCCACCGTAGCCACAAGCGCAGACTGCAGCTCCAACTCAGCCTCCGCCATCTTATCGCACCACGGGAGGTAACAGACCGCCGCCGCGGGGCGCAGGGATGGATGGCCGGACAGCGGCGAGGCTGTGGCAGAGGACGGACCAGACCGAACCGCGGGGGGGATGGGGGGGGACTCCGAAGTCGGCGGGGAGGCGCGCGGCGAGGCCACAGGCGGAGAGGCGGACGCCGAGGCCGCAAGCGAGGACGGCACGGACCGAGCCCAGGAGGACGCAGGGCCGCACGGTCCAGCGACGCTCGCCGCAGACGATCCAGGGGAGCGGGGGTGCAGCCGCTTGTGGGGCGGCGAACCAGAGGAGTGGGCGCGCGGAGCGGAGCAGAACCGAGCGACGTGGCCATAATGGCGGCAGCGCACGTCGCGCCGACACTCGGCAGGGCGGTGGTCGGGGGAGGGGCTGAGGCAGCGCGGGCACTCCGCGGGCCACGGGGAGGCAGGGTCCCGGTGGGGAGCGGCCCGGTCGCGGCGAGGAGGACGCGGGCGCAGGCGGGGACGGCGGTCACGACCACGGCCGCGGACATCGGTCCAGCCTGCATCCGCCAGCAGATCCACAGGCTCCTCCACCGGATAGACGCGGTGGATCTCGGAGTGTGGGCACGGACGGGCGGCCGGAGGAGAAGGCGACGGGGGCGAGGCTGCCGCCTGGGCATAGGAAGCAGGGCGGGCCGAGGCAGGGGAGCCGGTCGGGCTGGCATCTCGCCAACGAAGCTCACGGGTCCTCCCATGCCCAGAGGAGGGGGGGAAGGAGGCCATGGCAGTAGCGAGCGGAGGCGCCAGTGCGGGCGAGGGCGTGGATGCCGGGGCCGGAGTGGCCACCGGCGGTGTGTGGGTGCGGGGCGGGCGGAGCAAGCTAGGCGCGGAGCAAGCTAAGCCAAGTCCCACATCTACTCACTTGATCTTGTAACAAATGGGAACAGAGGATACTTACTAATGACAATGATTCAGAATTTTAAAATTTTCGCGTTCTTCTTTAGCTTGGCCCGCCTAACAATTTCTTTGTAGTTCGCCACAGCGCCGAAATCAATGCTACTCCAGCTTTCCGATCTAATACTGATCCAGCAGTTCGTGTTTCTGCCCCCCCCCCCCCCCCCCCCCTCCCCCAACAACGATCGAGCGAACGTACTCAGCGATACGATGGCAGGTACACATGTATTTGGCCCCCCCTATCAGATTATCCTCAACGTGACAATCTCAATAATGGAAAAAAGGCCCATGTGAAAAAAGCCCAGTAGTAGTGGCCGATGGGCATTGACTCTAGTCTGCCACCCCTATCTTCCATCGTAGTAACTGCAAGATTAGTCGCCGCCGTTCCAGTTTTCGACGCCCTAGCCGACGTCGTCCGTTCGCCTCTTCTCGCCCTACTCCCAGGACCCAGCCCTGCTGCTCTTGATCAGTCGATCTGATTCACAGATTCAGGTATTTGGCTGCTGCACTTGTCAATTTTTCCCGCTTAATCAACGAACGAGCAAAGGTTTAATCTCTGTAGATTCTCATCCTGTATCACTGTCGATTGTGGAATTGATACTCCAGATTTTGTTTTGTTTTGGTAATTTGCTTCTGTAATTTGTTAACGCTTCTGATCAGGATATGTCTATTTTGTAAATGTCACAGTCCCACAATTATCATGAATTCAGTGGTGTACTGGTGTGTCTCGGCCAGTTCCTATTTTTGTGATGCAAATTACCTTGTATTAGTTCCTATCTGTGATGCAATATTTTTTATTGTCGAACTTATAGATTATGTTAATTCTCCATTGCAATCCAGCAGGCAGAGGTTATGAAGAGAAAAGCAGGGCCAAACACCATTAAGATTAATGCTTTTTAAGCCGGTTGCTTCAAATCTGAGTCCAGTTAACCGCAAGTATGTTTTTCTACTCTCTAAAAGTACTTATACTGCATTAAGTTATATCTTGGTTGCTTTTTATCTTCAGAATTGAGCCGACTTTATAATCAAATTATTAATATTTTTGATCTTATTGGCAGTCGTAGAGGCCACTTTAAATTATTACGAATGTAATGATATTTTTATGTCACTTAAGCAAAACCTTGTTCTATACGATTAATTTTTGTACTGGGATTTTCTTTGTTACTTGGCTTGGCCCCCCCACAGTAGTGCCCCCGAGTAGTGAAGATGTTGCGGCGGCCGCAAGCTGTCCTGTGTCGCGTCTCGCTGGCGAACCTGTCTCCAGCGGCATGGACTGGTGGTGGGGCGAGCTACCATGGCTCCTCGTCAGAGGGGGGGAAGGGAAACGCGGCGCCTTTGCAGGTCAGAGTCTATCTTCTTACAGCTTTATGTGGGCTACACTTGTCCTCAAGCTTGTTCCGACGAATCAACGACGAGCCAAGGCATTGAATACCCGTTGTTCCAGGCACGTGGGATGGTGGATAGGTTCCGGCTACTTGCCAGGGGTGGCGACGGTGGCAATGGCTGCATCAGCCAAAGGCGCTCCAGGTCCGATCGCCAAGGCAGGCCCGATGGTGAGCCTTTCCAAATTTAATCCATTATCTTTTTTTGTGCACTGTTCATTGCTGTCATATGTATGCAAGCCATCCAAATCCTTGTAGACTGATAAAGCTCTGAATTCAGAGTCTGATGCAACTATGGTTGTGGTGTTATCGGTTCTGTTTGTTTGCATCATTGACCATCCAAATGTATGTTACTATGGTGCAACGGATCATCTGATTTGGTTGTGTTTCATTGAGCTCCGGATGCTGTGAAAAATCATTGTAGATTTATACTGTGCCATCTACACTATGTCAAAATGTTTCTAATAGCCCAAGTGATTTTCTGCTACTTAGTCTAGTTTTCATGCGCCCAGAATTTCTTATTCACAATAAAATATTGCAGGTGGCGATGGAGGGACAGGTGGTAATGTCATTCTTGAGTGCTCAAGATCTGTCTGGGATTTCAGTAACTTGCAACATCACACGGTATGCTTTTGGTATCATCTTATTTTGTGTTTCGGCATGAGGTATATAGATGTCATGGGCTCTTTGTTTTGCTAGATGCATTATCCCTCTTCGTAAAAGAACTAATCTCTTGGTGTAAATTCTTAGCCTGTGCATATTATCGAGTTAGAAGCTCACCCTTACTTCTGTTGGACTTAAGACTAAGAGCGACTTATTCACACTCTAACTTAATATCACATTGAGTCTTTGCAAATGAAGAAGATTCTGCAGAATTTATGCTTTTCAGTGTCATGGTTTTACACTTATTTACTTTGTGTTTCCAGAAAGCAGTCCGAGGAGGCAATGGACTTTCTAAGAAACAGATAGGGACAAGAGGTCCTGACAAGGTTACCAGAAATATATGTATATACATGTGCATTTCGCATTTACTAAGTTCCTTTTCGAAATATATAACCTTCTCTTCGTGTGTCTGACAGGTTGCACAAGTACCAGTTGGCACAGTGATTCATCTAGTCCGAGGGGAGCGGCCGTCTTTCACTGTAAATAAACCAACCAGATCTCTAGATCCCTGGGATATCCCAGATGCTGTGGATGACTCTGCAGACAGTTCCAATCAGAAGAACAAGGATGGCATTAATGGAAATGAAGCTGAAAGAGAAAGTAGCAATCAGCGGGAGAAGCAAACATACCCTAGTACATGCTCCAAGACTGGGTTTTCGAATGCTGAAGATGGTGATGCAAGTAGCATTCAACATCAGGTCGAGTTTGATGAAAATGATCAGTTTGATGACGACGATGAAGAATTTTGGGAGGATGAAGATGAAACGGAGGAAGAGGCTCTAGATGCAGATGGGGAGAGGGAAGAAGATGACATACAGTATTCTGTTGCTGAAATGACAAGACCTGGGCAACGGTTGATCGTAGCACAAGGAGGGGAGGGTGGGCTAGGGAATGCTTCTATCGGCAGAGACGTCCGTCTATCCAAAGGAAATAGACAAGAGGAGGTAGCCCGTTTAAGTACTGGACAGGCAGGAACAGAGTCTTTTCTTGTCTTAGAACTGAAGAGCATTGCTGATGTTGGCCTTGTTGGTTTGCCTAATGCCGGAAAGAGCACACTTCTGAGTGCTCTCTCTAGGGCTCGGCCGGAGATCGCTGACTATGCATTCACCACACTAAGGCCCAATATTGGTAGCCTGACCTACGACGACTACTTGTCAGTGAAAGTTGCTGACATGCCTGGTCTTATCAAAGGTGCCCATGAGAACCGTGGCCTGGGCCATGCCTTCTTGAGGCACATTGAGCGCACCAAAGTTCTGTCCTATGTACTTGACCTGGCAGCAACACTCAACGGTAGGAAGGGTATCCCACCATGGGAGCAGCTATGCGATCTGGTCGTGGAGCTAGAGCATTACCAAGAAGGCATGACAAAGCGCCCATCGTTGATTGTCGCAAACAAAATAGATGAAGAGGGAGCTGAAGCAATGTATGAAGAACTGAAGAGGAGAGTGCAAGGTGTTCCTATATTTCCAGTGTGTGCCATCTTGCAAGAGGGAGTACCTGATCTGAGAGTTGGCCTGAGAGACCTTATTGATGCCTCGGATCCGCAAGGTGTTGATTTGAGCAAAATTATTGTAGACTAAAAGGCTTTGCCCCTCGTTGGAGAAGAATTATTCTCTGATTTTTTCCCCTTGAGCACTGTCTGCTTACAGATGCACTGTAGATCCATGTTGCAAAAATTGCTCTAATTTTCTGCGTTGCAGAATAGATCATCTATTGTTTTAGAAAATTCAGTGTAATAATAACTAAGGGTTACCAGTATGTATGCTTTGGTCTTTCATAGGAACAGCAATGCGTACTACCAAAAAGGTTCATTCAAGCGCTATTTCTAGTGTCCGAAATATCACAGTAATATTTTTTCTGGAAATAAATACAATTTGATTTGCATTTAGGACAGTGTACTGGTGAGTTTTGCATGGGACCTATCACCAAGAACTTGACTGAAACCTGTAGGCGTACTTTGCTTTGTTTCTCAAAAAGTCATGGTCTCGTGGAGGTGCACTGACGTCCATTTGGTCCAGATGCCATGGATTTTGATTGTTATTGACTGGTGTATGCTGAAACTTGCGCCAAAGTTAAGCAACTTTGCTGATGTTTATCTATTGTATTTCAAGAATAGAGGTCACCATCTGTCAACTTTTTCCGAGTACAGCGAACAATTAGAATGCTGAAAAAGATTAATCAAATAAGCCTGTCTAGCTCAGTTGGTAGAGCGCAAGGCTCTTAACCTTGTGGTCGTGGGTTCGAGCCCCACGGTGGGCGTGTCCACTGTTATTTTTTTAAAGCCAGCCACCCTTGTCATACAGTTTTTTGGATCCACCAGGCCATTACTTTTCCCGTCAACTCTCAACTGCCCATCTACATACAGATATTGGTATTTATATACTGCATATGCCACCAGTTCTATGGAGTACAGTTCGTGATTTCAAAAAAAAAGTCCATGCTATATATATTGGTATATTGTTGACAAGATCATGCCCCAACTCACTTGGCTATGAAGTCTGAACAAAATGAACCTACATTTGGAAGCGTTGTCATTTCTGAAAAAGCACGGCACAGCTGCCAAACCAATCCTCTAAACTGTACTCTCAACTGCCAGCCACCCTTGTCATACAGTTTTTTGGATCCACCAGGCCATTACTTTTCCCGTCAACTCTCAACTGCCCATCTACATACAGATATTGGTATTTATATACTGCATATGCCACCAGTTCTATGGAGTACAGTTCGTGATTTCAAAAAAAAACTCCATGCTATATATATTGGTATATTGTTGACAAGATCATGCCCCAACTCACTTGGCTATGAAGTCTGAACAAAATGAACCTACACTTGGAAGCGTTGTCATTTCTGAAAAAGCACGGCACAGCTGCCAAACCAATCCTCTAAACTTGCCACCCTTGTCATACAGTTTTTTGGATCCACCAGGCCATTACTTTTCCCGTCAACTCTCAACTGCCCATCTACATACAGATTTTGTCAACGTGTCCACTGTTATTTTTTTAAAGCCAGCCACCTTTGTCATACAGTTTTTTGGATCCACCAGGCCATTACTTTTCCCGTCAACTCTCAACTGCCCATCTACATACGGATATTGGTATTTATATACTGTATATGCCACCAGTTCTATGGAGTACAGTTCGTGATTTCAAAAAAAAAGTCCATGCTATATATATTGGTATATTGTTGACAAGATCATGCCCCAACTCACTTGGCTATGAAGTCTGAACAAAATGAACCTACACTTGGAAGCGTTGTCATTTCTGAAAAAGCACGGCACAGCTGCCAAACCAATCCTCTAAACTTGCTGAATTTGAATGACCTTGATAAACAGGAAGCGTTTCAAAGTGACAAGTAACAGCAAGCATCTTTCGGCTTGAAATTTAGGCATGAAAGCTATCTTTCTGGTACAAGTGTGAAGCATTTCAAACCGATAAGTGACAGCAACCAGCTTCAACTTGAAATCTAGGCATGAAAGTTATCTTTTGGACACGGGCGCAAGCATTTCAAACTCACAAGTCACATCAACAATTTTAAGAAACTAGGCATTGATAAGTGACGGAGCCAATAATTCCAGCACGTTAGTTGAATCTAATAGAAATTTACTGCAAAATATGCCGATTTCTTTTTCACTGAAGACTCTTGTGATCTGATGCGTGATGTTTCGACGTTTGTAGCCATAGTTTAGAAACCTGCCCAGGATTGTTTTTCTTTGAGATTGGAAGTAATTATTGGAACAAATAGCTTCAACTAGCTTCATAATCCACGTGGAGCCAAGACGTCATTAAAAACAAATCTTCAAACTGTGATATGAAGATTTATTCTGAAACTATGATTCATAGGAGAAAATAGGCCTTGTTGAGTTTCTGTTGATGAGATATTCTCCGCCGTGGAGTTTGTCCAGTACTTAATTCTCTTTTGTTTTTGACGTGCAGGACTAGTTAGTACCTAAGGATGTGACATAATCTTTGTTAATGTTTTGTGATAAAGTTTTCTATGTCCCGCATCAAAATAAGATATCTCCTTCTAGATTGTCGATGTATTGGATGTGATGTTTTGTTGCGGTCTCGGTTACAAGAACTAGAACAAACAAGCTGTGATCTAGCATCATCAATGTTTAAAAAAAAATAGTTCTCATATAGTAGTAGTCTTCAGAATGATCATTGCTGGTAATGCATACCATTGTGATTCATACGGGCTTCTTCCTGAAACAGAAAACTGTGACATGCAATTGGAGTGGAGAAAACAATTGCTTCCAGTACAAGTATACCCCATGCTTACAAAATACTAATTCGTTATGTACCCTCTCGATTGAGGGAACTAGTGAAATAAGAAGAAAGTTATCCACAAAAAAAAGTACTTATGTTCACCATACTTTCTTTAAAAGAAATAGAAATATTGCACTTTTATTCCCTACAACTTGTAGATAGATATTAAATGAATGGTTCTTTGTTTAATATCTAAAAGCTACTTGATGTACGGCAAAAGAAATTTTGAGAAGCAACAAAAAAGGCCCACTTCTTGCCGTCTTGCAGTAGAGAAAGTCATATATAGAAAATCATAGTTTTTTCTTTTCTTTTCGAGAAGATACAAAATGATGTCGAATAGTTTGAAATCAAAAGAAGGGGAAGGGAAGGGAAGTCAACTACGCATTATTCCTTTTGACACAAACCATCCATGCATGTCTTCATCAAGGAACAGTATACTGCGAATGTAATCCAGAGAGAGATTTGAAGGTAGAGGAGGTCCATACGTTGGATTTGTTGGCGTGCCGAACTATTATTAGTGGGCTTGGATATTTTTTTATTCGTTTTTTCAGGAAGCAACTAGAAAGATCAGCTCAGGTTTGTCTTCGTGCTTAACTTAACCAGCTACCGCAACCCCTTTTATCACTACAAGAAATTCACTTGTAATGTCAAACACGCTCTTGTATTATGAGAATTACATCTAACCACCTCAAGGATAATAAAAAAATTATCGAGTGAAGAGCTTTTTGTCTCTGTCTTAAGGCAATCGATTTTGAGAAATTGGACTAGTTCCGGGAGGCCGGCGCACCAGTAGCATCGTGCCACGCAACGGCAGCTTATTAGACTAGAGTGGCCTCCTCTTGTACGCTACCAAAGCTTGTGTACACCATTCGTCTATAAATAGTGGCGCCGGTGTGAGGCTATCCATTCAATTCAATTGTGCGCATCATCATCCCTGATACCAAAGCTCATCTTCTTCTCCTTGAAATCTTTTTGGGTCCACAGATTTGGAGGATGTCTTGCAACTGCGGATCAGGCTGCAGCTGCGGCTCAGACTGCAAGTGCGGGTATGGATGCTTTATTTTATTTTTATTTTTTGATTGACGTTAATGGATGCTTCTCCTTGCGAAAATACTCTCATGCTATTTATCTACTTGATCTGGTGATCTCTGTATCTGGTAAGAATTAGTTCCTTGTGGTGATGAACTATCGATTTGATTCGCCTACCGGTTGCCTTCGCCCGTTGCAGGAAGATGTACCCTGATCTGACGGAGCAGGGCAGCGCCGCCGCCGAGGTCGCCGCCGTGGTCGTCCTCGGCGTGGCGCCTGAGAACAAGGCGGGACAGTTCGAGGTGGCCGCCGGGCAGTCCGGCGAGGGCTGCAGCTGCGGCGACAACTGCAAGTGCAACCCCTGCAACTGTTAAGCTGCATGCACTCGTACGTAGTACGTGTGATGGTGTGAGAGTATACGTGAATAACGAGCGTCTGATCTGATGGAGTCGAGCAAGTGTGCGTGTGTGTGTGGTTTACTTGCTCGCTCTCCGCCTATGCTCTGCCCTTGCTGTCCCTGTGTGTATGTGTATGCATGTGTCCCTGTAATTGCTTCATCTATCTCCACTATGGATGGAGTGGTGAATATGTAAGAATGAAAGATTTACCTAATTAACTACTCCTAAATCGCTCCTTCAGTTAACTGGTTTTCTTGATTTTCTGGGCGGCGCATCTTCGGCTATTTATCCTCTAATAACATGAAGTATACAGCGAAGAACAAATTGACCCCTTTTCCTAAAAAAAACAACAACAAAAACAAATTGACCCAAAAAATTGCTGATTCCTCCTATACAATGAAGATTTCGATCGAGAATTGCAACCGTCAGAACGTTCAATGTTTCTTAACCGGAAAACTAACAAAAAAGAAAAGAAAAAAGGTTGTACACAAGTGAGCAACTATGTTGCTGTGTTGTTTATTTTCTGGGCAGCGCTCTGTGCCGGTCGATCGGCGCAGGCCCTAGATCGGTCCCCGTCAAAGACATTCGATCGAGATGGCTGTAACCGTTGGATCTGCCCCCTTTGCCGTTCCCTTCATCTCACACAAAAAATGAAACATTTCCTAGTTCGAATTAAGTGATGGCACTATTTCAAGATATACTTTTAAAGCTAAACTTTTCCATCTCATGCAAATACGTGCATGTAGAATTACTGGAATATTTTAATTTTTTTTTGGAGAAACATGAATTTTGGTCAGTTTTACAAAATCGTGCTATAGATAAACCAAACGGGGCATTTCTAAGCAAGTGGTTTTCCAACTTTCGAGAATTAAAATGGTGCTATAGGTAGACCAAAATGGGGCATTTCTAAGTAAATGGTTTTCCAACTTCCGAGAAATAGTCTGAGATTTTTATGACAAGCTTATGTACCGATGTTAAGAGACCGTGAAAAGTTTCACAATTTTTTCTTCTTCTTAAAAGTTGAAGAAAATGCTAAACTACATTTATTACATAACGAAAGATGATTTTAATTCACATTTCTTATTATATATCTTAAACCATGGTATATAAATTTTTTGAAGTGGAAAAATGCTGATCACTAAAATTGGGTTTATGGAATTTGCATTTGTTATGGGAGATAGTCCATTTGGTGAACCAATCATTATTTCTTTATTTGTATTCTTCTTAGATTTTTATCATAACCTATTGTACCAATATTGGGACCCCTGATTAACTTTTAGTATTTTGTGACAACATTAAGATGTTTTGTTTTGTCATCCCCTCTTAAATAGTAGAAGAAAATGCCAAATTATGATTATTATTACATAACAAAAGGTGATTTTAATTCACATTTGTTCACCAAGCCCTCGATCACGGTGTTATGATTATGATTATGACAACACAACGAGCGGTGATTTTAATTATCATTATGATTATAATCATAATCACAATTTGCTAAATTATGAGCATGGTTACTACTCCCTCGGTTCTGAATTACTCGTCGCAGAAATGAATGTATCTAGATGTATTTTAGTTCTAAATACATTCATTTCTGCGATGAGTAATTTGGAACGGAGGGAGTACTTGACAGCCCTCGGCCGCGACTGGGGCGGCCAAACACGCCGGAAGTTGTTGCCCTCTGTTCATTTCTGTGCAGAATGAGTTTGTCTTGATACTGCCAAGAAGACCAGGCTATTTACAAGTTGGTTTTGAGAAAGAAAGAGTTGACGGGATATTCAAGTCAAGCGTGGCAAAGGAATATTGTATGCTAGATTTCAGGATATGCTACCCTTCTGCGTCGAGTTTCAGTGTATTCTTCTCCACTCAACTACCAGTCATGCAGACATGGCAGTGCCATAGTACTTTTTTGAATGTTGGCAGGAGAGCTGCCAAAACCATTAATGACAAATTGACATATACTGAAATCCAATTTAAGGGGAGTGGATAACTGCAGTGAATGAGCCACATAGTCTTCTTATGATCACTGCACCAGGAATCTGAAAGGCTGCCGTACTTGTTTGCAATTTGTTGACTTCAAAAGGTCTTTTTTGCAGAATGTTGAAAGCCGAACTCGTATCATGGGAGCATTTAAGCCCCGGTATCACCTGATACGCAATATCACAAAGGTCCGAACCCAAACGCAATCATGCAAATGTCTTGTTATTTAACTCACAGGCAAAACCAGAATAAACAGACAATACCATGCTTCACAATCACAAACACAGTAGTAACGACAAGCATATTTCATTCTGGTACAGTATTTGGAATACCATGCTTCAGAATAACAACCAAACCAATACAGACATGAAGGTGAAGTTACACGAGGAAACTGGTAGTGGAACAGTGGTCTGTAGTTGAGTGGCTTAGGCCTTGTTTGGATTACCGTTTCTGTCTCAAATACCCTTGTAAAAGACACAGGTCTCTGCTCGTCGTTTTGTTTCCAGCTGAAAATCTGTTCATGGCTGGTAAGACACACGTGTAGAATAAATACATCCATATTAGAATACACCGCATCCAAGCGCGGCCTAAATACTAATTTCGAGACCAACAGGGTCAATGTCACCGAAGAGTATGCCGCCACTGCACCCCTTGAGTTCTAGGACATTGTCGCAGCGAAGTCAAAAACTCACTGGTGATTTCCCGGAACGAAATATGCTTTACGTGCGTGAGAAACTCTATGCCAGGTGGGACCTCCACCATGCCTTCAAGGTTGACTAGTGTCAATATTTCCAGGCTCACCACGGCACCCTCCTTCATCTCTAGAACCTCCAGATTTGGCAGGTCTCTCAGTCTCAGGGTTTTTAGCTTGGGGAACCACTCGGCAAGAAATGTCATCTGCTTTCCGCTGTATGCCCTGGTGAGCATCAGGTCTGTCAAATTTGACAGTCGAGAAAGAGATGGTAAGGGGTCTTCTATCATCTGGGACCAAGATAGAGACAGTGAATACAGGTTCCGCCCCGCAGTTTGGAAGAGAGGAGACTCTCCCAATGTGCATTCCGCTAATCGGCCAGTCAAGCTAAGCCTTTGCAGGTTTGGGGGTAGACCATTCAACCGGAGAACCTCATTGTCTTGGCTTGCATTCACATGTAGGTAAGAAAGGTGTCGCATCTCGGCTAGAGAAGCACATATATGTCCGCAGTAGGTTCCTTTCACATTCCATATCTCCAAGCTTCTCAGTTGCCTCAGCTCCCCCAACTGTCTAACGGACTCATCCTGCGCTTCCAGTGATACTAGTGTCTGCAGACTTGTCAGGTTCTCAAGGCCCTTGGGGATGCATACACCACTGCCGCACCGGAAATCTCTCCTGAATCGATCACTAGCTTTGTCAGTGAATAACTGCCTAAGCTTTTTTAGTTTACCAATGCCTCTAGGCAGCTCCTTCATGCCAGACCCTGAAAGGTCCAGTGTCAACAAACTTGAGAGTTTCTCAAGAGACCTGGGAAGGAGCTTCACTTTTGAACCACGCAGACCCAGATAGCGGAGATTGAAAAGATCTCCAATACCATCTGGAACCTTCCCAATGGGTAGGCCACTTAACTCCAGCACCGACATATATCTGGACTTCTTTGCTATTAGAGGCAGTAGAGTGGATGATGGAATATTGATGTCCAATGCGATAACAGAGCGGAGACGGTGTACACCCGATACTGACTGATAAATATCCTTCTTCATTTTGTGTATTACCAGCCGACGTGCATCCGTCTCATCAAGAGATTCCATGTGTTCATCCTCCTCATAAACAACACCAAAGCATTCCCGGCGACACAAATCTACTGCCAACTCACGTACAATATCATGCATCCGGAATGATTTTATCCTACCAAATGGGTTTCTTGTATCAACTTGAAGCATATTTCTGTGAACCAACTCTTCTAGATAACCTTCAGCCACTTCCTCCATTGTGCTTTCACCCCTTCCCTTGACGAAGCCCTCTGCTACCCACAACCGTATCAGCTTTTTCCTTTTGAAAAGATAGTCCTCTGGGAACAAGCTGCAGTATAGGAAACAACTTTTCAAGTATGTCGGGAGGTACAAGTAACTCAAATAAAGGATATTCCTGACATGTTCCAAGCTTGGATTGTTAATTAGCTCCCAGTCGAGCTGGTCATGTATTCGCTTCAGTTCCTCTTTGGTCTTGTCACGTACAAAGAGGAGCTTGCCAATAGAGACAATTGCGAGGGGTATGCCTTTACACTTGTCAACCACTTCATGTGCTAATTCTGTCAGTTCTGTGGGACACTCATATTTTGTATCTCTGGGAAAAGCTGTCTTACAGAAGAGTTCCCATGATCCATCCTTTGATAGAGGTTTTAGTGTTAAGACCTGTCCTTGAGAAGCAAGTCGAGCAACATTGCCTTCCCTGCTTGTGATCACAACTCTGCTGCCCTTCTTGTTACGAATAACCACCCCAGAAAGATCATGGAATGCTTCAGGAGTCCAAACATCATCCAGCATGATCAAATACTTACGCTGCTCTAAAAAATTCTTCAGTGCCTCTTCAAGGCTTATGATGTCCATGGTCTCAATATTAGATGGAACAATGGCTTTATCTTTGAAAAGCTCCTTGATTAATTTTTTCAAAACATCTTCTCTGGAATAAGTTTGAGAGACAGAGACCCAACAGTGGCAATCAAAATTTTCACTTTCCTTCCTGTAGACATTTGCAGCCAAAGTTGTTTTACCAAGCCCTCCCATACCATGCAGCACTATCACAGAGCGTTCCAACTCATCACCTGCCAACCACTGCTCAAGCTTTTTTCTGTTTCCATCAACCTCCACGAGATCTTCTTCGGCAAGGGAACGTGAAGTGCTTGCTAGATGCTGAGACCTCTCAACAATGTAACTCGAGTCATTCATATACCCACTATCTACCATTGACACCCATCGATCTTTAGCCTGGAACAGGTGCACAAGATTGACCTCCGCTTCCTTAACCAAAGAAGCTATCCTGTTTAAAGAGAAGAAAACATTTGGTTGTTTGAATCCTTTCTTCAGACAGGCACTCCATCCACTGTCATGTTTCTGACCAACAAGATGCAAATACTCATCCACAATGTCCTCAATCCCATGAACAAAGATTCTCACCTCCTCCACCCAGATTTCATATGTCTGATTGTTGCGATTCCGTATGTCCATTCGGCAAAGATATTCATGCATCAATCTGAGCTCCCTTCTGATGCGACCCATGCTTCCTTGAAGCTCTGTTAGCTGTTTTATAAAGTTATTGAACTGTAAAGTAGCCTGGTTCATTGCTTCATTCCCCAGAGCTACACCGATCTTTGCCACTGCCGAGAGAATCACAACCTCGGCCATTGCACCTCAAGTCAGAGCTGAGACAGATATGTTGCACAGCAGGTAGCCTGTGTGTCTTCAGATAATTTCTGTGGCCCAGCCTAAAAAATTACAAGGTATATATTATTATCACACTGCAGTACTAAACCATGAATTACCATACTTCTGCAAGGAGATACACGAATTATGAGCCAAGCATATTAAGGAACAACGAAGAATTTTAACTCATAAGGTGCTATTTCCTCCAAACAATTTGCAGATCTAGTCTAGAAGGAAAACAATGGATGCATAATACCAAGCAACCTACGGGAACAATGACTCAATGGCAAGTTGGCAACTAAAGTCGGCTGAAGCTGGGTATTTGAGTAGTTTGGTTTTGTAGGATCTTGCAGTTTTGAGCCAGATCTTGTTTTGATTGGTGGTTGGGAGAACAAGAAGATGTCTGCACCAGCAAACTATGGAGGCTGATACATGCAGATTAATCAACGAAAATAACTTATGCATACCTGCTAAGGTAAGCCGCTGCTTTGTTGAGAAGATCTGCCGTTCGTCGATCCCATACTTCTGATGAGAAGCACTCCCAAGCTCAGGTCTGTTAAAGTTTCTATGGTCACAAGATGTGTATCTTTGTACCAAACCAATAATTGCTCTCACCAGCCCTTGAGAAACTTCGGGAAACATGGCGTGGCCGTCATGTTTCAGTGTGCAGATGAAGCACGGCAACGAGAAGTGTCTTTACTCTTTAGTACTACTCACCAGTCAGCTTATTTATAAAAATTTTATGCACACCAGTCACCACTTTTATTAATTATTATTGCTAAATACAGAGCTTGGGATCCTTGCCAATAATTAATTCTGATAGTTGATGCTGGCAGGCATGGTGGCATGGATGATACACCAAGGACAATCTGATCGAGACCTGTCGACAGGTAAAACAATTCAGAATAAGCCATAAAGGACCGGAGGAGAATCGGCAGCTACCTCTACCTGCACGGCATGAGAACATGACCGTCCTCAACAGATCACGACCAAGAGACCCTAGCTAATTTTTCGCCAGAAAAGTCTTCAGGAAACTGTGTGCTTTGTGAATTTACTCACAGTATTCGACTCCGGTAAGATAAAAGGAGATCGAGAGGGTGCATCGGGCTGATACGTACTTGCACCTTTGATCAAGATACACCATAGGATACATTTCGTTTTGTCAGCGGAAGCAGCATTCAAGCAAATGCAATAGCACGGGTATCTGTACCGGCGACTTCGCTAGTGGTGAAGTTGGATGGCTTACCTCGCTGTCGCCGCCGCCAGGAGTCAACTTCGCGTCGGCCACGGTGGGCGAAGGAGACTTGGCCGGCAGCTGGGGGTGCGCCTGTCGCCGCAGGCGGAGACGACGCATTCTCCTATCCTAACCCTCGCCGGCGGTACGGTCTCCTTTTTTTTTTCTTTGAGCAATTCCAGTCCATTTTTCTTAAGGACAGTTCAGTCAGTTTTTTTTTGAGAACTGACATTTCATTCAGTAGGTGCCTTGTGAGCACCTGGCCAAATGGGCCGGCTCGACCCCTTGCATGGCATGGCCCGTGACGACCCATTATACAATTTTACTTTCGCGAGAGGCACAGTCATACTTCTCGAAAACAGAAAAAATACGCATTTAGAGACATAATTTTTCTTTCACAAGAGCTATGGTTTTGCTTTCACGAGTGTTTCTAGAAAACAAAAAAAAAACACATTTTCTCTTTTTTTTCTTCCGCAAGAGGCACAACCGTGCCTCTCGAAAACGAAGAAGAATGTGTTTTCTCTTCTTTTTCTTCTTCCGTAAGTTGTACGGTTTTGCTTCCGCGAGAGGCACGTCTGTCAACATGGATATAGTTTTGAAATTCTTGATGCGAGGAATCCAATAATGAAAAATGTTTGAGATTTAGACGCACTGTTTAAGAGATAAAACATTTTAAATAAATGAATCTACGAAAACAAAGAAAAACTCTCATGTTGTGCGCACATGTAGCGCGTCATTTGTCACGACAGGGGATGATCTTTGAAAGAAGTACTCCACAATTAGTGATTTCGCATATCTATTATAGTTGATGCCGGCAGGCATAGTAGGAGGCCCATATGGCAGGCACAGTGGTAGGTCCATGCACGACATATTAGTTTTTTCTCATTTATCTTGTATGGATTGTTTGTTTTTAGCCAATTTAGCTATTTTGGGTGTGTACATCAGAAATATTTTTTTGAATAAACAATAAATAAACAAATGGTTGTGTCATGCCGGCATGCGGGTTTGGCTTTGTGGCCCGGCATGGCCTCACACATGTCGTGTCCCATGCCGGGTCCATGACGTGCTAATGGTCGACGCGATCTATGTGGCTAGGTTTGATTGTGACAAAGAGTGAGCAAACTTAGACCGGTACAAACACGACACGACCCGCCTATAAATAGACCTGACACACAGCTTGCCCGAAGGCCTAGGCTCAAGAAGCATCCTGGCATCCGACTTAAAAAGGGCGGTTTGGCATGCCACGGCTACAGGCCGGCTCGTGTTAAGAAAAAACCATTCAACACTAAAATCACTAATTAAAGGCTACTAGTAAGTATGCACGTGCAACACATATCTCGATTAAATATGTTCTATTATGAAACTTAATAATTCTGTCATAACATAAATCTACTTTTTGAACAGCTGAAATCTCACGCAAAAAGCATATAATTCCTAACTCGTATAAATGACTGTAAATATTGTGCTCTATAAATCAACAGGCCCATGTCCACTGCTTAGCAAATACCATTGATCATTAACTAATTGACATAAAATCAGTCCATCAAGAAAATTTAATTGTGGCCTATGGCCAAGCATGCACCCCTAGCTAGTGCATCTCGACAACCAAGGTCATTACCAACATCTCGCCAGCGTCCACAGTGCCATATAGATATTCATGTATCATGAACAAAATTGTTTCTCATATATCACATTCCATGGCCTCTTAAACTGTATAACTGACATAATTCACCAGTTATTTCGATCTTCGAGTCATCAGTGTATCCAAACTGAAGTAAATTTGAGGTATAATATTTCCAACCAAGAAAAATACATCTTTGATCTTATTTTCTTCTAGGTCGTGCCTATGAGTGGGCCATTGCCAATAAGCAACAGAAAAAAAGATATGCAAGTGTGTGTACAGAGGCAATGATAAATAGTACTCTTTTTTTTCACATAAGCTGATCAAATGAAATAATTCATCAAGGTTGTGAGATACAAGTTTGTCCACCTAAGAAACAAAACATTGCTAGTTAGCAAACCAAGCTGCAGCACCTGTGGCTGTTCCAAGCTAAAATCACGTACCCGTGAAACCAGCCTGAGAGACAAAGCAGATGCGCAAACCACTGAAGGTAGAACCACGCTTACTCATAATCTAGAGGCATTGTGGTCATTTAGTGTTCATCCTTCCATGGCAAGGTCCAAAGCAACGAAGGTATTTGCAACCTGATATTTGGAAAAGCTCGCCATGTATCTGACCCCCTTAGTCTATGTTCGGTTCCAACAGATTATATCCACTAGTGGATCTAATACCTGCAGGGTTTTGGTGTCGCCACCCAACCCCCACGTGGAATCATTCCACTAGGGGGATTAATCCTTCTCACCTAATCTCTGTTCGGTTAAAAAACTCACCAGCAAAAACACTTCGTAGTATACGGCAGCATAACAACAGTATACAACATCACAGCAGCACAACAAGAGTAATATAAGTCTTGTTCATTAGTGAAAGCAATCAGTTACAATTACAAGAAGTAGGAATCAGCAGCATGCTTAGAAGCCAACAAAAAAGCCTGTGGTTTGTTCAAAAAAGCAGAGAAATTACCTTGTACAGAGTTGTAGATCAGTAGATAAAATTACGATCAGCAGATGAAATTACGATCAGTAGATGAATCATTTTGGGACTTCTAGCGCCCAGACTACGAGCTGGACAATCGGAGCAGCAGAACTGCACCACCGCGGACGCCGGAACTGCAGCCGGAAGGCAGGGCCATACCCGCACGGCCGACGGAGGAAGTGGAGTGGCCTTTGGGTCCTGGGACCGACGGAGGTCGGAGGGAGAGGGCTGCCGTCCGCCGGATCTGGAAGCCTTGGCGTCGTTCGCCGTCGCCGCCGTCAGTTAGGTCCGGGTCGCCGCCGAGCTTGCCGCTGCAACTAGATGCTGTGGCGCCGGTTGGACAGGAGAGAGAGGGGGGAGGGGGGCACGCCGCCGCAGTCTCTGCAGTCTCCGGCGCCGCCACGACACGAAAGAGGTCGGGCGAGAGAGTGTGCCGTTTCGCGAAAGACAGAGAGCTTCCACGAGATGTGACGCGTGGGCCGTTTCCCTGCGATTTCCACGGAGTTTGGGAGGGAACTAATCCTGGCCAGGTCTAACCGAAGACTGTTATAAGCCAGACCGGGATCTGACCCTAGCAGGGGAGAAACCCACGGGGATCAGCGGGGTTTCGACCCGATCCCGGCGGGGGTGGGGATAATCGAACATAGCCTTAGTTTTGCGAAAGCAAAGAAATCAATCTCTAGGAGAGTATTAACACATATCACTGATGATGAACATAACTCTGCAAAGAAAAAGGAAAAACTGTGAAGAAGATTAACAAACGTAGCTGTACATATGCTACATCAATTTCCATCTAATCTTCAAACCATGTTCCCGGTCTGCAGTATGTTGTCTTGCTCGTCCAGCCTGAACCAGCCTGAACTGATAGAGAAAGTTCCCCGTAGCACTTTATTTGTGAGGATATAACATGAGTCAACAACAAATTTATCATTGTTATTCATGGCAAGATAATAGATCATTCATAAATATATATTTTGTTGGTTGTTGATTACTGGAAAGTAATACCAATATGGGCTTACAATTTTGGGCATGTTTCTTTGCAACGACGACTTCTATTAGCAGAGGTAAATCATAATCTTATAAACATATGTTACTAATAGAAAATATTGAGAAAATACTACTTTTCTTTTTATATTACTTTTTTTTATAGAAAAGGAGGTCAGTCCCCGGCCTCTGCATCAAAGCGATGCATACGACCATCTTATTAATAAGTAAATTGTACCAGCAAAGTCTTCAAATCTCAAATCATAAGATACAAAATGCTCACACCGAGCCAAAAAGGAAAAGACAGGATAACCACAACCGGTGGCATAAAAGAAAGATAGGACCTAAATTCCTATCATATTACATGACCGCCATCCAAACCGGTTGAAGATAGCTCGTGCTACCATCTCCCAACGGATAGACCTAGTAACCAAATGCTTCCTGGCATCCATCAAAGTGAGTAGCGACCACATACGGATCAGAGTAGTGGCCCGAAAGATAACCTGCAAGAAATGCACATTCTTGCTCTGTTAAAAACCATACCATTCCTGCAATTCCATATAGCCCATAATAGTGCACAAACGCATACACGGATGTGACTCGCTAATTCTTTGTCAACTCCGTTTAGCCACATCCCAAAAAACGTGTTGATACTAGTTGGAGGAGTAATGTTAAACGCTATATGTACCGAGCACCATAAAACTTTGGCCAGCGGGCAATCAAGAAAGAGGTGTTTGATAGATTCATCACGGTCAGAGAAACTACATCTCGAAGACCCATTCCATTTATGTTTGGCCAAGTTGTCCTTAGTGAGAATTACTTATTTATGGACAAACCACATAAACACTTTAATCCGTAAGGGTACTTTGGCCTTCCAAATGTGAACAGACCGAGGTATGGGTACAAAGTTGATTAAATCCAGATACATGGACTTCACTGAAAACGTTCCATTTTTTGTTAGTTTCCAATGAATCAGATCTGGCTGCTGAGACAACTGGACATCCATCAATCTTCTCACAAGATGGAGCCATGCTTCCCAACGATTTTCGACCAGCGTCCTTCTGAATTGAATATTTAGAGGGTTGGACTGTAACACTGTTGCAACATAAGCATCTCTACGTTGAACAATATTATAGAGAGATGGATATTGGATAGCTAGGGGCGTCTTCCCAAGCCACGTATCTTCCCAGAATCTCGTGGAGAAACCGTTACCAATGATAAACTTTGTTCTATTGAAAAATGCTACTTTCACTTTCATTAGTCCTTTCCAAAATGGTGAGTCAGTTGGCCTAACTGTCACCTGTGCTAGGGTCTTAGTGGTAAGGTACTTATTACGCAAGATCTGGGCCCATAAATTAGAACAATCACTTTTCTTTTTATATTACTTTAATTAGAACAGTCAATTTCTTCCATGTCCCGAAACTTCTCATAGAGCCTCTCCGGCTTTAACTCGCCAATTTTGGGTTAGGGTAAAATCATGGGTTTTCCCCAAAATAAAAAAACAACAATAATAAAGAAACCCTAACAATTCAAGCCTATCAGACAATCATGCACTTCCGATGGCAGGTCAACAATTGGACATACGGAAACCTTTAGTCCTCAATTTTTTCCCATTACAAAATTAACCATGGAACACCTGTGTGTGTGTGTGTGAAACAGGAAACATAACCTTTATACTCCCTCCTTCCATCTATATAGGGCCTAATGCGTTTTTCGAGGCTAACTTTGACCAAATATTAGAGCAATAATATATAACATGCAACTTACACAAAGCACACCGTTAATTTCGTGTGTGAAAGGAGCTTTCAATGATATAATTTTCACATTGTGCATGTCATGTACTATTAATATTGTCAATAGTCAAAGACGGTCTTAAAAAACGCATTAGGCCCTATATAGATGGAAGGAGGGAGTACCAACAATGCATATTAATATTAGAATATCAAAATGTGTTTCGCTGTATAACATTTCCATTACATGTGCATAACATGCTATGCATCAGACCCCCTTGCATGAGCCTCCTCTGTCGTGGCCACACTCGTATCCGGTGGTGGTGGAGTAGCCTGGGTCGTGGAGCAGGGAAAGGGGCACAACATACCAGTGCGGCCGGCGACGACGGAGACACCACGGACTGCTCGGCCTCCTCAAACCCATGATGCTTTAACTATCTTGGATATCTTTCAAAAAGATTGCCAATGAGGGCGTCACTTGCTACAAATTCATGACTTCAAAGAAACACAATAATCCGTTAGATGGTTCAGTACAAATCATTTCTTCACTTGCAGTACCATGTAAAACATTGAATGGGTATGCATCACTCATCATTTCAGAAAGACTCCAAACAAAAACGTTCAACAGTTCTGACTCCACAAAGCTTAAGAAATTAGGGTGCCTAAGTCTTTATGCAGAACTGGGGACATCTTACTTATTATTTAGCTAACCACCATAATCAAGTGGCCCAGTTACGTGAATACAATCAGTTGTGCGATGTGAGGAAACGTCTTACCCTAGCTTAGGGGACGTGTACGTGTTATATAGCAGGGGCGCAATAACCCTGAGGCGCATACAGTTGAGATCTTACAAAATACTTGGAGAAGAAGAGATAGAATAGGTTACAACAGATAAATATGAATCAACTACCTAACTTATCTCTACCAAGATTCTGGACTCCTGATGCGGCTCAATGTGTCAAGGTGCGGTGGAACCAATGCAACATGACAGGTTGTTTAACACCCTCCCGCAATCACAACTTCATCAAGTTGAGATTATGCTTGAAGTCTTCAAAGCTTCTTGTGGGCAACAGTTTTGTGAATCCATTTGCAATTTGATCTTTGGAGTGCACAAACCGAATTTCAAGTTGCTTCTTGGCAACTCTTTCTCTGACAAAATGAAAGTCTATCTCAATATGCTTTGTTCCGGCATGAAAACTGGATTAGCACACAAGTATGTTGCACCTAGGTTATCACACCATAAACATGGAGCTTGAGTACTTTTAATACCAAGTTCCCTCAGGATGGATTGTAACCAAATAATTTCTGTTGTTGCATTTGCTAATGCCTTATACTCTGCCTCTGTACTGGACCTGGAGACAGTAGCTTGCTTTCTTGCACACCACAATATCAAATTAGGACCAAAAAATACTGCAAATCCACCAGTGGACCTCCTATCATCCAAGCATCCTGCCCAATCAGAATCTGAGAAGGCACTCACAAGTGTAGATGGAGACTTGCTGAAATTCAGACCAACATTAAGAGTGTTCTTGATATATCTAACAATGCATTTGGTAGTAGTCAAATGAACTGTAGTGGGTGCATGAAGAAATTGGCAAACTTTGTTAACAGCAAAGGAGATATCAGGCCTAGTAAGTGTCAGGTATTGAAGAGCACCTACTAGACTTCTGTATTTTGTACTATCATCCTGACTTAGAGACTGCCCCTCTGTAAGAGCCATTTTTTTTTTCTGAACTTGACAAAGGAGTGGGTGAGGGTTTACAACCTTGCAGACCAGCCTTCTTTACCAGATCTGTTGCATATTTCTCCTGGGATAGATGAAGTCCATCCTCATGCTTCTTCACCTCAATCCCTAGGAAAAAGTGTAAATCTCCAAGATCCTTGAGAGAAAACTATGTACCAAGATCCTTCAAAAGTCCTATAATGGCCTCATCTGACGAACTTGTGACAATAATATCATCAACATATATGAGTACAAATATGTGTGTATTGTACTTGTTGCAAATGAACAGTGAGGTGTCAGACTTAGAAGGGACAAAACCAAGTGTTTGCATTTTGTGACTGAGACATGAGTACCATGCTCTTGGAGCTTGTTTCAACCCATACAATGACTTGTCAAGTTTGCACACAAAAGAAGGTGCATCTTTGTTCACAAACCCAGGAGGTTGCTTCATGTACACTTCCTCTTCCAGAACACCATGGAGAAACGCGTTCTATACATCTAGCTGCCTGAGACTCCAGCTCTTGGATACATCAATAGACAAAACAAGACGAATAGTGGCAGCCTTTACAACAGGACTAAATGTGTCCTCATAGTCTATGCCATACCGTTGTTTAAAACCTTTTGCCACTAATCTGGCCTTGTACTGATCAATGGTTCCATCAGACTTTCTTTTAATCCTAAATACCCACTTGCAATCAATAAGATTTTTACCTTGCTGTGGAGGAACCAGATGCCATGTTTTATTTTTCTACAGTGCCATGAATTCTTCATTCATAGCCTTCTTCCACTTCTCATTGCTTAGTGCTTCTTCAAGCGTGTAAGGTTCACCTGTAGAGCACACCATCCCATACTTAGTTACACGTTTATAATCAACGGACTGTATTACCCTTTTTTGTAGTTGTGTACGGCGTGGGGATGATGCAGCTTCAATTTGTGGCACAGAAGATCCTGCAGCCGAATCTGAAACAGTACCAGCAGCAGCATCTGTGCGCGCCGGATCTTCTGTGGTGGTTGGTGAAGCAGTAGGCGTTGCAGCAGGCACAGAAGATCCTTTCCCGCGTGCCTCATCATTGGCGCATGATTGTGTGGGCCGGCCATCAACGTGGGATCCCACGCCTGACAGGCCAACAACTATCGGGTGGCGCACGTCTCGCCTTTTGTAGCATATTGGCTGGGACGGAAAATGAGCTGAGGGCCCTGACGAAGCTATGTACCTAGGGTAGGGTCATGGACCTGTTCAAGATACCCTCCCCAAGGACATCTCTAAAAGAACCAGAAGCAGTCGAAGAGAGATCATCATCCACTCAACCATGAAGTTATGTTCCACTCGACAGCTTTGAAGACACTCGACCATGCGAACAACCACTCGACCACCAGAAGATGTGAAGCCACTCACTCCGCAACGGTCAGGATTTAAGTCATAGCTTTAATAATCATTTATAGCACTTTACTCTGGACATTACCAGTAACGCTCCTCCTTTATGAACATTGAACCATGTGTAACGGAGGGGAGCTGGGGTCCTGGCGCACTCTATATAAGCCACCCCCTCCTCTGGGACAAGGGTTCACACCTTTTCTAATTCACACGCATATATCCAGTCGACCGCCTCCGGGCTCCGAGACGTAGGGCTGTTACTTCCTCCGAGAAGGGCCTGAACTCGTAAAACTCGCGTGTACAACTCTTCCATAGCTAGGATCTTGCCTCTACATTCCTACCCCCTATTCTACTGTCAGGCTTAGAACCACGACAGTTGGCGCCCACCGTGGGGCAGGTGTCTTAGCGATTTTTTTGGAGAAGTTGCAAGTTTTCCGATCCCCGTCATCATGGTCTCAGGTGGAGGTTTGGCTGAGGGCCGCGAGATCCGTCTCGGCGCGCTCGTGTTTATCGCTGACGACTCCGCTTGGCTTCAGGAGGCTCCACTCGACGTCGACGCGCTCCCCGTCCGCGGGGCGACGCACTTTCGCGTGTGCGTCCGCGGCGTCCTCCTGCGGCAGCTGTCGACCCAGTATCAGTCGGCTCTAGCAGCTTTCCCCCTCCCTGTGGCTCGGCGGAGCAAACGTTCCGGTCGGTCGAGGCTTCAGCGGTGGGTGAGGCATGCGGTGGCCCGCCAGTTGGCCACCCCTCAAGTCGCGGCAATCGAGCCCGACGAAAATCTCTACGGCTTGTTCGATCTGTCGACTGGCTCCGTAGAGACTGCATCCGAGTGCGACAGGAGCGACCCAGTGGCAGAAGTTTTGATGGTCAATGGACCACACGGTCCTCCTGGATTCACCCGTGAAGACGGAGGTGATGGGGACGGCGATCCGTCACGCGTTCATGAAGAGTTCCCCCCCGAACCCCTCTCTTCGCATCAGAGGGAGGAACTTCGCCGCTGGAACATGGATGCACTGCACACTCCTATAGTTGGAGAAACCCCTGAGACCCAGGCCTTGGAGCAGGCGCGCTTGGCCAACTTGGCTGAGCGCACTCGACTGGAGAACCTCCAGCGCGCACTCGACGATCGCGCTCGGCAACATGCTCCCGAATCCAGTCGACGCCAGCTTTTTCCACCTCCGACTCAGGTATACCGAACCCCGATCCAGAATCTAGCAGCTGCTGCCCGGATAGCGGAGTTGATCCAACCTTCCCAGTCAGAAGCTGGCCGAGGTTTGGTGCAGATCCGAGCTTTGCTCCGAGCGGCAGGAGAATAGAACACAGCCGTATCTCAGTCGCGGAATAGGATCCATAGCAGATCCGTGGTTGCAGACACAGTTCAGCCGGCCCACAGCCCAAGATCGCCCCCGAGGCATGAGGGACGTGGAGATCGACGAGATCAGTACAGAAACCGTGAGCAGTATGATCACCGAGTCGATCGCGATGATCGTCGTCGAGTGCCCACGCCTCGCCCAAGGAGTGGGTCGTACGTGCCTCAGCAGCATGAAGACATGCGCCCTCACAGCGTTGGGCGAGGGATTCCAGTCGACCCCAGGGAGCCAGGCTTTGATGCGAGATCTATTCTCATTCAGGGCTTGGTCGACAGAAACAGAGCTCACCGAGAGGGCCATGACAGGGATCTGCAAACCAGCAGCAAGGTGCATGTCTCAGGTCCAGAGTGCTTCAGCAGAGCCATCAGGGCTGCAGTGATTCCCCCCAACTTCAGATTAGCGACTGGAGTCAGTAAGTTCACTGGTGAGTCCAAGCCTGACACCTGGCTTGAAGACTACCGAGTGGCTGTCCAGATTGGTGGAGGCAATGATGAAGTGGCCATGAAACACCTTCCTCTGATGTTGGAGGGCTCGGCTAGAGCATGGCTGAATCAGTTGGCACCTAGCAGTATTTATATTTGGGAAGATCTCGCCCGAGTGTTTGTCAGAACATTCGAGGGCACTTGCAAACGGTCGGCAGGTTTGACAGAATTACAGTGTTGTGTTCAGAAACCGAATGAAACTTTGAGGGATTATATCCAGAGATGGATCACCCTGCACCACACGGTGGAGGATGTGTCTGATCATCAGGCAATTTGTGCCTTTAAGGAAGGTGTCAGGTATCGGGAGTTGAATCTAAAATTCGGTCGGACAGGAAATATGACTTTGACTCGGATGATGGAGATTTCCACCAAGTATGCCAATGGTGAAGAAGATGAACGACTCCAGAGTGGCAAGCACAAAGCAGTCGCCCATGAAGCCGGAGGAGGAAACTCCGGTCGGAAACAGAAGCGCAAGGCCGAGCCAGCTGCTCCTGGTGAAGCCTTAGCTGTGGTTCAAGGCAAGTTCAAGGGGAAGCCCAAAGGGCTGTGGAACCCCAAGAAAGTAAAAGATCAAGATGGAAATGACGTGCTGGATCTGCCGTGCCACATCCACACCAAAAAAGATGAAGAGGGTAATTTCATTTATCCGAAGCACACCACTCGGAGTGTCGACTCCTAATCCAGCAATTCCGAGAGAAACATCCCAAGGAAAAGGAGAAGGAAGCAGACAAGGCTGAGGATGAGGAAGAAGATGATGATGGTTATCCCCACGTGAATTCCACTCTGATGATTTTTGCTGACGTTGAGAGCAAAATTCGATTGAAAGTCATCAACAGAGAAGTGAACATGGTCGCTCCGGTGACACCCAGTTATTTGAAGTGGTCGCAGACTGCCATTACATTTGACCAGTCTGATCATCCAGCGCACATAGCCACCCCTGGGAGGCAAGCACTGGTGGTCAACCCGGTAGTCTAAGGCACTCGACTGACAAAGGTCCTGATGGATGGTGGCAGTGGCTTGAACATACTGTATGCAGAGACGTTGAAGGGAACAGGCATTCCGATGTCCAGACTCAGTGAAAGCAATATGAGTTTCCATGGGGTCATTCCAGGCAAGAAGGCTGCATCACTCGGCCAGATTGCTCTCGACGTGGTTATCGGTGATTCCAAGAATTACCGCAAAGAAAAGTTGACATTTGAAGTTGTGGATTTCTAGAGTGCCTATCATGCCATTCTGGGCAGGCCAGCTTATGCACGTTTTATGGCTTGACCATGTTACGTATACCTCAAATTGAAGATGCCTGGTCCCAAAGGGGTGATCACTATCACTGGTAATCGGAAGAAGGCAGAAGAGTGCTTCCAGAAGGGTTGAAAGATCGCCGATGCACAGATGGCCGTGGCAGAATTGCAAGAATACCAGAAAAATATAGATCCGAGTGATTTGTTGCGAGCCAAGAAGCCAGCCACAGATTCAGCATTCCAGTCGTCTGGTGAAATGAAGTCGATTCACATTCACCCGACAGACCCCAATGCTGCTCCGACTCACATTTCAGCCACACTCGACTCCAAATAGGAAGAAGTGCTCATCCAGTTCCTCCGTGAGAACTGGGACATCTTTGCATGGAAACCTTCGAACATGCCGGATGTTCCCAGGGCACTGGCTGAACATCGTTTGCGAGTCGACCAAAAAGTGAAACCAGTCAAAGAACATCTTCGACAGTCCGCCATACAGAAGAGAAAGGCAATCGGTGAAGAGGTGGCTCGGCTTTTGGCAGCTGAGTTTATCCGAGAGATTTACCACTCCGAGTGGTTAGCCAATGTTGTCATGGTCCCAAAGAAGGACGACTCACTTCGCATGTGCATTGACTTCAAGCATATCAATCGAGCATGCCCGAAAGATCACTTTCCTCTCCCTCGCATCGACCAGATAGTCGACTCGACTGCGGGGTGCGAGCGTTTGTCCTTTTTGGACGCCTACTCCGGGTACCACCAGATCCGTCTGTACGGACCCAACGAGATAAAGACAACTTTCATCACCCCGTTTGGGTGCTTTTGTTATGTCACAATGCCATTCGGTTTGAAGAACGCTGGAGCCACATTCATGCGGATGATTCAGAAGTGCCTGCTCACTCAGATCAGTCGGAATGTGGAAGCATACATGGATGACATCGTGGTCAAGTCACGTAAAGGTTCCGACCTACTGACTGACCTTGCTGAAACCTTTGCCAACCTCAGAGGGTATGATATCAAGCTTAATCCATCAAAGTGCACGTTTGGAGTTCCGAGCGGAAAATTACTCGGTTTTCTCGTTTCCGAATGAGGGATCGATGCTAACCAAGAGAAAGTGGGTCCTATACTCCGAATGAAACGCCCTGTGCGTGTGCATGATGTACAGAAGCTTACTGGTTGCTTGGTCGCCCTAAGTCGATTCATTTCTCGCCTTGGTGAAAAGGCACTGCCTCTTTACCGACTGATGAAGAAATCAGATAAGTTCGAGTGGACTCCTGAAGCTGATGCAGCATTTGCAGAGCTAAAATCCCTGCTTTCCACCCAGCCGGTGCTTGCTGCCCCAATCAGCAAAGAGCCTTTACTGCTTCATATAGCAGCCACTGGACAAGTCGTCAGTACAGTACTTACGGTCGAGCGGGAAGAAGAGGGAAAAACCTACAAAGTTCAGCGCACAATTTATTATATTTCTGAAGTTCTGACTCCGTCAAAGCAGAGATATCCGCACTATCAGAAGCTCGTTTATGGAATTTATATGACCATGAAGAAGGTTTCACACTATTTCTCTGATCACTCTGTTACAGTCATCAGCGACGCTCCATTATCAGAGATTCTGCACAACAAAGATGCAACTGGTCGAGTGGCAAAATGGGCGATTGAACTCCTTCCCTTAGATATCAAGTTCGAGGCAAAGAAAGTTATTAAGTCCCAAGCAATAGCAGATTTCCTCACCGAGTGGATTGAACAACAACTGCCGACTCAAGTTCACTCGGAGCACTGGACCATGTTCTTTGATGGACCCAAAATGCTGAATGGTTCCGGTGCTGGGGTGGTTCTGGTATCCCCCCGAGGAGACAAGCTCAGATATGTCCTCCAGATTCACTTTGATTCCTCCAATAATGAAGCTGAATATGAAGCACTCCTGTATGGGTTGCGTATGGACATCTCACTCGGCGTCCGTCGCCTTATGGTCTACGACGACTCAGATTTGGTAGTCAATCAAGTGATGAAGGAGTGGGACATCAGAAGCCCAACCATGACTGATTACTGCAATGCGGTGAGGAAGTTGGTAAAGAAGTTTGAGGGGTTAGAGCTCCATCACATACCCCGACTAAAAAATCAAGCTGCCGATGACTTGGCAAAGATAGGTTCCAAGAGAGAAGCCATTCCCAGCAATGTGTTTTTGGAACATATTCACACACCGACCGTTCAAGAAGATCCTTTTACTAAAGAGCCCCCGCAACCTAAGAGCACCACAGATCCGACTGAAGTTGAGGTCCTAGCAGTGGTCGACCTGATCATGGAGGTTCTGGCCATCACACCCGACTGGATAGTGCCATACATTGCATACATCCTCAGAAAAGAACTCCCAGAAGACGAAGAAGAGGCTCGGCAGATCGTCCGTCGATCCAAGGCCTTTACTGCGATAAGAGGACAGTTGTTCAGGGAAAGCGTGACTAGAGTCAGTCAGAAATGCATAACGCCAGAAGAAGGTCGAATGATCCTCAATGACATCCACTCAGGGACCTGTGGTCACCATGCGTCCTCTCGGGCCATCGTGGCTAAATCATACCGAGCCGGATTCTATTGGCCACGAGAAAATGAAATGGCGAAAGATATAGTCGACAAATGCGAAGGCTGCCAGTTTTACTCCGACATGTCTCACAATCCAGCGTCAGCCCTGAAGACCATTCCCCTCGTCTGGCCCTTTGCTGTTTGGGGACTAGATATGGTTGGACCACTGAGAACTGGTAGGAGCGGCTTCACTCATGTGCTCGTTGCAGTCGACAAGTTTACCAAATGGATCAAAGCTAAACCTATCAAGAATCTTGAAGCCAGCACCGTTGTCAGTTTTATCAGAGAATTGCCATTCAGATATGGAGTCCCCCACAGCATCATCACTGACAACGGATCGAATTTCGATTCCGATGAGTTTAGAGCTTTCTACGCTTCTCAAGGCACACGAGTCGACTATGCTTTAGTCTCTCACCTGTAGTCGAATGGACAAGCAGAAAGAGCCAATGGCCTAATTCTCAAAGGATTGAAACCCCGATTGATGCGTGATCTCAAACACGCAGCAGGCGCTTGGGTCGATGAACTTCCGTCAGTTCTGTGGGGTTTGAGGACAACTCCCAACCGATCGACTGGACGAACTCCTTTTCTTTTTGGTCTATAGAGCCGAAGCTGTTCTACCAAGTGACCTGCTCCACAACGCACCCCGAGTCGAGCTTTTCTCCGAAGAAGAAGCAGAGCAGGCCCGACAAGATTCAGTCGATCTCCTAGAGGAGGAAAGAGAGATGGCCTTGATCCGGTCGACCATCTATCAGCAAGACTTGCGTCGATTCCACGCCAGAAATGTGAGAGGTCGAGCCTTCCAAGAAGGAGACCTGGTTCTTCGAGTGGATCAACAGAAACCACACAAGCTCGCCCCGGCTTGGGAAGGCCCCTTCATCGTCACCAAAGTTCTCCACAATGGAGCATACCATCTTTACAGTGTTGAGCATCAGAAGGACGAGCCACGAGCCTGGAACGCGGAGCTACTCCGCCCCTTTTATACTTAAGCACTTGTTCGAATAAAATGTAACAAGAAACACCTTTGTAATTTGTTTACCAAAGACAAGAGCTTTATAGTCCTCTCTTACGATTGTTGTTGTTCTTATTTACCTCTGAAATCCCCCAGTGGGTGGGCTTAGCCGCGAATCTGTTTCGCCTAAGTTCGAAAGAAAATCCTACCGAGTGACGAGCAAGCCTCTCATTCGGGAGGCTTAGCTGCGAATCCGTTTTGCCTAAGTTCAAAAGAAAACCCTATCGAGTGGTGAGCAATCCTTCCACTCGGGGGCTTAACTGCAGTCCAGTACTCGCCTAAGTTCTCTCACTCGGAGACTTAGCTGCAGTCCGACACTCGCCTAAGTTTGAAAGAATCCTACCAAGTGGAGAGCAATCCTCCCACTCGGGGGCTTAGCTGCAGTCCAGTACTCGCCTAAGTTCTCTCACTCGGAGACTTAGCTGCAGTCCGACACTCGCCTAAGTTTGAAAGAATCCTACCAAGTGGAGAGCAATCCTCCCACTCGGGGGCTTAGCTGCAGTCCAGTACTCGCCTAAGTTCTCTCACTCGGAGACTTAGCTACAGTCCGGCACTCGCCTAAGTTTGAAAAAATCCTACCGAGTGGAGAGCAATCCTCCCACTCGGGGGCTTAGCTGCAGTCTAGTACTTGCCTAAGTTCTCTCACTCGGAGACTTAGCTGCAGTCCGACACTCGCCTAAGTTTGAAAAAATCCTACCGAGTGGAGAGCAATCTTCCCACTCGGGGGGCTTAGCTGCAGTCTAGTGCTCGCCTAAGTTCTCGCACTCGGAGGCTTAACTGCGGTCCAGTACTCGCCTAAGTTTGTAAAATCCTACCGAGTGGAGAGCAGCCCTCCCACTCGGGGTCTTAGCTGCAGTCCAGTACTCGCGTAAGTTCTCTCACTCGGAGACTTAGCTGCAGTCCGGCACTCGCCTAAGTTTGAAAAAATCCTACCGAGTGGAGAGCAATCCTCCCACTCGGGGGCTTAGCTGCAGTCCAGTACTCGCCTAAGTTCCCCCACTCGGAGACTTAGCTGCAATCCGGTACTCGCCTAAGTTTGAAAAATCCTACTGAGTGGAGAGCAGTCCTCCCACTCGGGGGCTTAGCTACAGTCCAGAGCTCGCCTAAGTTCTCCCACTCGGAGGCTTAGCTGCGGTCCAGTACTCTCCTAAGTTTGTAAAATCCTACCGAGTGGAGAGCAGCCCTCCCACTCGGAGGCTTAGCTGCAGTCCAGTACTCGCCTAAGTTCGAAACATATCCCTATCCACAAGGACGACGAGGTGTAGGTCGACTGCAACCTTCTCCTTTGGAGCTACGACACAAGTACAACGTGTGCTCCATCCCTATCTGCAAGGATGACGAGGTGCAGGTCGACTGCAACATTCTCCTTCGGAGCTACGACACAAGTACAACATGCGCTCCATCCCTATCCGCAAGGATGATAAGGTGCAGGTCGACTACAACCTTCCCCTTCGGAGCTATGCCACAAGTACAACATGAGCTCCATCCCTATCCGCAAGGACGACGAGGTGCAGGTCGACTGCAACCTCCTCCTTTGGGACTATGCCACAAGTACAATGTGCGCTCCATACCTATCCGCAAGGGTGATGAAGCGCAGGTCGACTGGAGTCGCCATCTCAGAACTGCGTCTCCGACGCAAAGACTATTCCGAGCAGAGAACAAAGTCCACTTGAAGGCAAAACACAAGCATACTCGGAAATAAACCAAATTCGGATAAATCCTAAGGTTCCAAGCAGCAAACCAAAAGTATCCGAGCATCAAGCCCGAAGGAGTTTAACGGTTACAGCAACCACTCGGCATTCCGAGGCAAATTTAAAGCAGATTCAAGTCTCATAAGTTTGTTCACTCGGCATGAGGAGGGCTGGCAGGCTCCACGAATTTGTCCAGGTTGATCCCATCCACGATCCGAGTGGCAGCAGCGATGAAGGTCTCCATGAAGGACTGGAAGTCATGCTTTTTGGTGTTAGCGACCTTGATCGCTGCCAGTTTGTCTTAACGAGCTTCCTTGCAGTGGACTCGCACCAAAGACAGCGCCACGTCAGCACCACACCGGGCGGAGGACTTCTTCCATTCCTGCACTCGGTCAGGGATCTCGTTGAGTCGAGCCATCAGGGATTCCAGGTCATTTTGAAGCGTCGCCCTTGGCCAGAGCAATGAGTCCACTCTTGAGACTGCCTCCTTCAGGCGCGCGAGGTAGCTTGTGACCCTGGCGACACGAGACTCCAGTCGGAGCACGTTCATTGTAGTTTCGTCGCAAACTGGAGAAGCGATAGGGTCCAGACCCGTCTCGACCTTTCCAGTTTCCTCATCAAAGTCTTGGCAGAATTCTGCAGCCGAAAATTAGTCAGTCGACCGGATAGGATCCGTTTGCAAGCATCAACACAGTCGGTCTAAAAGAAATACCTTCCAGCATAAGATAAAGCTTCTTGGCGAGAGTTCTCAAATAAGCCTCCGTGTCATTCCTCTTGTGGACCACAGACTCCAGCTTTTCGTTCAGAGTAATTTTGTCCTTATTCAGACGAGTCACCTCTCGGTTAGACTCGTTGAGACAGGACTTCAGCTTGGTCACCTCCCCTTCCAGTGTTTCGACTGAAGCCAGCTTCTGGTCTGCGAGGGCAGTTTTGTCTTGGGCTTCTTTTTGTGCAGCGGCGAGGTCCGAGTCCTTCTTCTCTAGAGCCAACTTCATTTTCTCTGTAAAAGAAGCAATCGGATCAGACAAGAGCTCGAAGAAATGTTAAAAAAAAACAGTCGACAGGTAGTTACCTTCCATACCAGCAGCTTCGTCTTGAGCTTTCTTCAGATTCTGCTGGGCCAACTCCAAGTCGAGGTTGAGTTGCCTCTGCTTCTCCTGAAGTTCAGCAAACTTGGAAATGAGAGTACAAGACTTCTGCAGAAGGCAAAAGACGTGTCAATCGACAAGATCAAAGGTTGTTCACTTCGAGTGGATAAAACTTAAAGAAGTTCGCTTAGACCCCAGCCGACCGCACATAGTCGACTGCGGTCTCGGGGGCTACACCCAGCGGGTGCACTTGGCGTGCCCCCGCTGATCCAGACCCCACTCGATCGGTCCACCCGGATCGAGTATAAAAAAACACTGTTCAGACCCCAGTCGACTGAGTCGACTGCCAGCAGTCGACTGCGGTCTCAGGGACTACACCCAGTGGGTGCACTTAGCGTGCCCCCACCGGTTCAGATCCTACTCGACCGGTCCGCTTGAGTCGAGTGGAAGAAAAGAAAGGAAGGTAGAACTCAGACCCTAGTCGACTGCCAGCAGTCGACTGCAGTCTCGGGGACTACACCCAGTGGGTGCACTTAGCGTGCCCCCACCGGTTCAGATCCTACTCGCCCAGACCGAGTGGAAGAACGCAACTACCAAAGACAACAAAACACCCAGTGGGTGCACTGATTCGACGCAAACAACAAGAGATTGTATAGAAGAAAAAATTTCGGTTAGCATATCCTGATAGAACAAGGTAGTCGAAAAGTCTACTTACCTGGACATTGGCCCGGAGAGCAGCGCTGGCGTCATAGGCAGCCTGGCTATTCTCATGCACTGTCTTCATCCGCTCCATCATCACGTCAGCCTGTCGGATGGCTTCCGCAGCCGCTTCCGACTGGTTGTCCGGAACAGGGTAGCTGGTGAAGAAGAGAGCAGACGACCCAGGTGCAGCCGCTTGGACCTCCGAGGCATGAGATGGGACGACTGAAGGAATGACCGGTACAGTCAACGGTGCGGGGCGCTCACTCGCCAAGGGTACAACGAAGGTTACAGAGGCCCCGCCCGCGTCTTCAGATTGATAGACGGTTGGTGTTGTCGTAGGTCCCTGCTAAGACGCCTTACCAGCCGTCGCCTTTTTATTCTTCCTGGGCCTAAGAGCCACATCTTCATCGTCATCTGGGAGATCAATGACGTTGGACGGAGCTGCGGAGAAGACCAGTCGACTCTAAAGTAAACCGCTAGAATTCAATCGACCGAGTAGCCAAGAGCAAGATCATAAGAGTTTTTACCTGGGTTGGAGGTGACCGCGTCTTCCATCTCCTCGTCTCAGTACTGGAGAGAAGAGGTTCCTGATGTAGCAGCACTGCAAAGACCCGCACCCAGTCGGTTATGTTCTGTTGTTCGAGTCGACACAAAAAAACAAGTCAGATGATTACCCGGGGATGGTAGGGATGGTCACTTTGATCCTGGGCAGAGCTTTTGGCAGTTTGGAGGAGGTGGCTTTCGGTGCTTTTGGCGCTGGAGGCAGCACAACCTTGGGCTGCTTCGGAGCCTTCTCAATCGGCGCTGGGGAAGACGTCCTGGGACGCTTCGAAGACTGCCCAGTCGACGCAGTCACCAGGCCCGGAGTGCTCACTGGGTCATGAGCGTGTTTGGATCTCCTCTCCCCGCGAGGAGGCGGGTCGACCTCTTCGTCTTCAGTCGATTCGTCGCTCTCCTCGTCCTCCTCGGCATCCGAGCGCCACTCGCCGCTCTCGCCCCTGCTCGCTCCTTCCTCGACGTCTTGCTCCTGCACTCCATTGGGCATCGAGTACATGTCAATGAGGGCCTGAAAAGACAACGATCAGAAGAAATTCAGTCGACCATCAACAAGGTGTCACACAGTGAATCGGAAAGATACTTGGTAAAACAGAATCATACCTGCTCCGGCTGGCGCGAGTGGTCGAATGGAATCACCCTCCTAGACCCCCGGGGGTTGTCTTTGTTGCTGGTGATTCCCATCAGGCACTTCTCCAAGATGTCCTCGCTGACGTCCTCCGGGTGGATCCGAGTGGAGTCCTCAAGTCCAGAGTACATCCACATCGGATGATCACGAGCCTGAAGCGGTTGGATGCGTCGATCGAGAAAGACCTCCAGCAGGTCCATCCCAGTCACCCCGTCGCGGATGAGTTGGACGACCCGCTCGACCAGCACCTTGACCTGCGCCTTCTCTTCTAGGACCACCTTCAGGGAGGAGGGCTTCTCCACTCGAGCTAGAGAAAAGGGAGGAAATCCAGTCGACTGACCCGGGGTCGGCTGATCCTTACAGTAAAACCAAGTCGACTGCCAGCCCCGGACCGAGTCGGGAAGGATCATTGCTGGGAAGGTGCTCTTGTTCCTCATCTGGATCCCTAGACCCCCGCACATCTGGATCACGTGCGTCCTCTCATCACTCGGATTGGCCTTTTTGACCAACTAGGAGCGGCAGGTGAAGATGTGTTTGAAAAGACCCCAGTGCGGTCGACAGCCCAAGAAATTTTCACACATTGACACGAAAGCAGCCAGATAGACTATGGTGTTTGGAGTGAAGTGGTGGAGCTGAGCCCCAAAGAAGTTCAAAAAGCCCCGAAAGAAAGGATGGGGAGGCAGAGAAAACCCGCGATCGACGTGGGTGGCAAGGAGAACGCACTCACCCTCCCTTGGCTGCGGCTCGGTCTCGTTCCTTGGGAGCCACGCCGATTTGTGGGGGATCAGTCCCCCCCTCCACTAGGTCGTCGAGGTCGTCCTGGCTGATCGTCGAGTGGATCCAGTCGCCCTGGATCCAGCCCGGCGGCAGGCCGGATCTCGACGAGGATCCGCCCCGGCTGGTCCGCTTGCCCTTCGCCTTCGCGGTCGCCTTCTTCACGCGCTCCAGCGCCATCGTCTTCTCTTTTCCCTTGACGACGGATCGAGTTCGAGCGAGGGTTCAGCGACGAGAGCAGGAGCGAGCGTGGCGGAGAGGTCAAAGGAAGAAGAAAAGAGAATGGGAGTGCACGGGGCAGAGACCCGGTCTGGTGCCTTTTATAAGGTCGTTCCCCGAGTGACTGACTGGTAGGCCCAGACAATCTAAACAAATCCCACAATAGTCACACGCGCAGTACGTGGCGAAAAAGGTGGCATGGAGATCGAGGAGACTTGCCTAATCCGTCCCGATTACCACGGCCCTGCCCGTCTGGCGCACTTCCCGAAATTCGAATCCCGCGAAATCCGCGGAGAGCAGAGCAACTTGTCAGACTGAAAACGTCCTCTACATTATCATTCGGAATTCTACCATGAAAATTCACTCGACAAAAAACTAAGAATGGACCAAGGCGACTGAAGAAGTTGGCATTGTCTCCTCAGTTCATGGCTCCAGAACAAGTTATACTCACAACATGAAGAATGAGTCGGAAGTGTTCTCAACTCCTTCCCCACTCAAACCCTGATCCATTTGGGGGCTAATGACGAAGCTATGTACCTAGGGTAGGGTCATGGATCTGTCCAAGATACCCTCCCCAAGGACATCTCTAAAAGAACCAGAAGCAGTCGAAGAGAGATCATCATCCACTCGACCATGAAGTTATGTTCCACTCGACAGCTTTGAAGACACTCGACTATGCGAACAACCACTCGACCACCAGAAGATGTGAAGCCACTCACTCTGCAACGGTCAGGATTTAAGTCATAGCTTTAATAATCATTTATAGCACTTTACTCCGGACGTTACCAGTAACGCTCCTACTTTATGAACATTGAACCCTGTGTAACGGAGGGGAGCTGGGGTCCTGGCGCACTCTATATAAGCCACCCCCTCCTCTGGGACAAGGGTTCACACCTTTTGTAATTCACACGCATATATCCAGCCGACCGCCTCTGGGCTCCGAGACGTAGGGCTGGGCCTGAACTCGTAAAACTCACGTGTACAACTCTTCCATAGCTAGGATCTTGCCTCTACATTCCTACCCCCCTATTCTACTGTCAGGCTTAGAACCACGACAGGCCCGGCGGCTGATCGCCAGGTGTCAGCTGTTGATTGGTGCGGAGCAGAGGGGGCTTCATACGTCCATTTTGCATCATGCTTTTATATCGATATTTATTACATTATGGGCTATTATTACACATTATGTCACAATACTTATGCCTATTCTCTCTTATTTTACAAGGTTTGCACGAAGAGGGAGAATGCCGACAGCTGGAATTCTGGGCTGGAAAAGGAGCAAATATTAGAGACCTATTCTACACAACTCCAAAAGTCCTGAAACTCCACGGAAGTCAGTTTTGGAATATATAAAAAATATTGGGTGAAGAAAGCACCAGAGGGGGGCCACCCATCATCCACGAGGGTGGGGGCGCGCCCTACCCCCCTGGGCACGCCCCTGTCTCGTGGGCCCCCTGGCAGGCCTCCGGTGCCCATCTTTGGCTATATGAAGTCTTTCGCCCTAGAAAAAATCATAAGCAAGCTTTCGGCACAAAGCACCGCCGCCACGAGGCGGAACCTTGGCGGAAACAATCTAGGGCTCTGGCGGAGCTGTTCTGCCGGGGAAACATCCCTCCGAGAGGCGGAAATCATCACCATCGATCCTCTCATCGGGAGGGGGTCAATCTCCATCAACATCTTCACCAGCACCATCTCCTCTCAAACCCTAGTTCATCTCTTGTATCCAATCTTTGTCCCAAAACCTCAGATTGGTACCTGTGGGTTGCTAGTAGTGTTGATTACTCCTTGTAGTTGATGCTAGTTGGTTTATTTGGTGGAAGATCATATGTTCAGATCCTTTATGCATATTAATACCCCTCTGATTATAAACATGAATATGATTTGTGAGTAGTTACGTTTGTTCCTGAAGACATGGGAGAAGTCTTGCTATAAGTAGTCATGTGAATTTGGCATTCGTTTGATATTTTGATGAGATGTATGTTGTATTTACTCTAGTGGTGTCATGTGAACGTCGACTACATGACACTTCACCATTGTTTGGGCCTAGGGGAAGGCATTGGGAAGTAATAAGTAGATGATGGGCTGCTAGAGTGATAGAAGCTTAAACCCTAGTTTATGCGTTGCTTCGTAAGGGGCTGATTTGGATCCATATGTTTCATGCTATGGCTAGGTTTACCTTAATACTTCTTTTGTAGTTGCGGATGCTTGCAAGAGGGGTTTGATGTCTACTACACAACCTTCTTCTTGTAGACGTTGTTGGGCCTCCAAGTGCAGAGGTTTGTAGGACAGTAGCAAATTTCCCTCAAGTGGATGACCTAAGGTTTATCAATCCGTAGGAGGCGTAGGATGAAGATGGTCTCTCTCAAGCAACCCTGCAACCAAATAACAAAGAGTCTCTTGTGTCCCCAACACACCCAATACAATGGTAAATTGTATAGGTGCACTAGTTCGGCGAAGAGATGGTGATACAAGTGGTATATGGATGGTAGATAAAGGTTTTTGTAATCTGAAAATATAAAAACAGTAAGGTAAATAATGATAAAAGTGAGCGCAAACGGTATTGCAATGCTAGGAAACAAGGCCTAGGGTTCATACTTTCACTAGTGCAAGTTGTTTCAACAATAATAACATAATTTGATCACATAACTATCCCTCAACATGCAACAAAGAGTCACTCCAAAGTCACTAATAGCGGAGAGCAAACGAAGAGATTATGGTAGGGTACGAAACCACCTCAAAGTTATTCTTTCCAATCAATCCGTTGGGCTATTCCTATAGGTGTCACAAACAGCCCTAGAGTTCGTACTAGAATAACACCTTAAGACACAAATCAACCAAAACCCTAATGTCACCTAGATACTCCAATGTCACCTCAAGTATCCGTGGGTATGATTATACAATATGCATCACACAATCTCAGATTCATCTATTCAACCAACACATAGAACCTCAAAGAGTCCCCCAAAGTTTCTACCGGAGAATCACGACGAAAACGTGTGCCAACCCCTATGCATAGGTTCATGGGCGGAACCCGCAAGTTGATCACCAAAACATACATCAAGTGAATCACGTGATATCCCATTGTCACCACAGATACGCATGGCAAGACATACATCAAGTGTTCTCTAATCTTTAAAGACTCAATCCGATAAGATAACTTCAAAGGTGAAACTCAATCCATTACAAGAGAGTAGAGGGGGGAGAAAACATCATAAGATCCAACTATAATAGCAAAGCTCGCGATACATCAAGATCGTGCCAAATCAAGAACACGAGAGAGAGAGAGAGATCAAACACATAGCTACTGGTACATACCCTCAGCCCTGAGGGAGAACTACTCCCTCCTCGTCATGGAGAGCGCCGGGATGATGAAGATGGCCACCGGAGAGGGATTCCCCCTCCGGCAGGGTGCCGGAACGGGTCTAGATTGGTTTTCGGTGGCTACGGAGGCTTCTGGCGGCGGAACTCCCGATCTATTGTGTTCCCCGATCGTTTTAGGGTATATGGAGATATATAGGAGGAAGAAGTATGTCAGGGGAGCCACGAGGGGCCCACAAGGGTGGAGGGCGCGCCCCCCTACCTCGTGGCTTCCTCGAAGCTTCCTTGACGTGGACTCCAAGTCTCCCGGGTTGCTTTCCTTCCAAAAATAAGTTCCGTGATGTTTCAGGTCAATTGGACTCGGTCTGATTTTCCTTTTCTGCGATACTCTAAAACAAGGAAAAAACAGAAACTGGCACTGGGCTCTGGGTTAATAGGTTAGTCCCAAAAATCATATAAAATAGCATATAAATGC
Organism: Triticum urartu; assembly: GCF_003073215.2. Taxonomy (NCBI): domain Eukaryota; kingdom Viridiplantae; phylum Streptophyta; class Magnoliopsida; order Poales; family Poaceae; genus Triticum; species Triticum urartu. The sequence continues at coordinate 193,116,247 of NC_053025.1, forward strand.
ATATAAAACATCCAAGGTTGATAATATAATAGCATGGAACAATAAAAAATTATAGATACGTTGGAGACGTATCAGGGTTAATCATAAGTGGGATGCTTGTCCAAGTAAGGGCAGTACCCAAGCACCGATCCACCCACATATCAAATTATCAAAGTACCGAACGCGAATCACATGAGCATGATGAAAACTAGCTTGACGATAATTCCCAGGTGTCCTCAGGAGTGTTTTCCTTTATATAAGAGTTTGTCCAGGCTTGTCCTTTGCTACAAAAAGGATTGGGCCACCTTGCTGCACCTTGTTTACTTTTGTTACTTGTTACCCGTTACAAATTACCTTATCACAAAACTACCTGTTACCGATAATTTTAGTGCTTGCAGAGAATACGTTACTGAAAACCGCTTGTCATTTCCTTCTGCTCCTCATTGGGTTCGACACTCTTACTTATCGAAAGGACTACGATAGATCCCCTATACTTGTGGGTCATCAAGACTCTTTTCTGGCGCCGTTTCCAGGGAGTGAAGCGCCTTTGGTAAGGAAAAATTTATATAGTGTGTTGAAATTTACTGTCACTTGTTACTATGGAAAGTAATCCTTCGAGGGGCTTGTTCGGGGTACCTTCACCCCGACCAGTAGAGCAAAGAGTTGCTCCTCAACCTACTAAACCTACTGAAAATGTTTACTTTGAAATTCCTTCTGGTATGATAGATAAACTGCTAGCTAATCCTTTTACAGGAGATGGAACATTGCATCCCGATTTGCACCTAATCTATGTGGATGAAGTTTGTGGATTATTTAAGCTTGCAGGTATGCCCGAGGATGTTATCAATAAGAAGGTCTTCCCTTTATCTTTGAAGGGAAAGGCATTGACATGGTTTAGGCCATGTGATGATATTGGACCATGGAACTACAACCGATTGAAATTGGAATTTCATCAGAAGTTTTATCCTATGCATCTGGTTCATCGTGATCGTAATTATATATATAATTTTTGGCCTTGCAAAGGAGAAAGCATCGCTCAAGCTTGGGGGAGGCTTAAGTCAATGTTATATTCATGCCCCAATCATGAGCTCTCAAGAGAACTTACTGTTCAAAAAATTTATGCTAGGCTTTCTCTCAATAATCGCTCCATGCTCAATACTTCTTGTACTGGATCTTTTATGATGAAGACTATTGAATTCAGATGGGATTTATTGGAAAGAATTAAACGCAACTCTGAAGATTGGGAACTCAACAAAGGTAAGGAGTCAGGTATAACACCTAAGTTTGATTGTGTTAAATCTTTTATGGATACCGATGCTTTTCATGAATTTAGCACTAAATATGGACTTGACTCTGAGATAGTAGCTTCTTTCTGTGAATCATTTGCTACGCATGTTGATCTCCCTAAGGATAAGTGGCTTAAATATCATCCTCCCATTGAAGTAAAAGTAGTTGAACCTACTAAAGTTGAAGAAAATACTATCACTTATAATGTTGATCCTATTGTTCCAACTGCTTATATTGAGAAACCACATTTCCCTGTTAGAATAAAGGATCATGCTAAAGCTTCAACTGTGGTCAACAAAAGTAACATTAGAACACCCAAACCCTCTGAGCAAATTAAAGCTGAACCTAGTATTGCTATGGTTAAAGATCTCTTATCCGATAATATTGATGGGCATGTTATTTACTTTTGTGATGAAGCTGTTAGAATTGCTAGACCCGATACTAAAAATAAACATAGACCTGTTGTAGGCATGCCTGTTATTTCTGTTAAAATAGGAGATAATTTCTATCATGTCTTATGTGATATGGGTGCTAGTGCGAGTGCAATACCTCATTCTTTATATGAAGAAATTATGCATGATATTGCACCTGCTGAGTTAGAAGGTATTGATGTTACAATTAAGCTTGCCAATAGAGATATTATTTCACCGGTTGGGATTGTTAGAGATGTTGAAGTCTTGTGTGGGAAAGTTAAATATCCTGCTGATTTTCTTGTTCTTGGTTCCCCACAAGATGACTTTTGTCCCATTATATTTGGTAGACCCTTCTTGAATACTGTTAATGCTAACATAGACTGCAAAAAGGATATTGTTTCTGTTGGTTTAGGGGATATGTCTCATGATTTTAATTTGCTAAATTTTGTAGACAACCCCATGATAAAGAATTACCTAGTAAAGATGAACTTATTGGTCTTGCTTCTATTGCCGTGCCTCCTAATGATCCTTTAGAACAATATTTGCCAGACCATGAAAATGATATGTTTATGAATGAAAGAAGGGAAATAGATGAAGTATTCTTTAAACAGGGACCTATTTTGAAACACAACTTGCCTGTAGAAATTCTAGGGGATCCTCCTCCACCCAAGGGCGATCCCGTGTTTGAGCTTAAACCATTGCATGATACTCTTAAATATGCTTATCTTGATGTAAAGAAGATATATCCTGTTATTATTAGTGCTAATCTTTCAGAGCATGAAGAAGAGAAATTATTGAAAACTCTGAAGAAGCACTGTGCTGCTATTGGATATACTCTGGATGATCTTAAGGGCATTAGTCCCACTCTATGCCAGCACAAAATAAAATTAGAGAGAGACGCTAAACCGGTTGTTGATCACAACGACGGTTAAATCCTAAGATGAAAGAAGTGGTAAGAAAAGAAATACTAAAGCTTCTAGAGGCAGGTATAATTTAGCCCGTTGCTGATAGTCAGTGGGTAAGTCCTGTCCATTGTGTCCCTAAGAAGGGAGGTATTACTGTTGTTCCTAATGATAAATATGAATTAATCCCACAAAGAATTGTTACAGGTTATAGAATGGTAATTGACTTCCGGAAATTAAATAAAGCTACTAAAAAGGATCATTACCCTTTACCTTTTATTGATCAAATGCTAGGAAGATTATCCAAACATACACATTTTTGCTTTCTAGATGGTTATTCTGGTTTCTCTCAAATACCTGTGTCGAAATAGGATCAGGAAAACACCACTTTTACTTGCCCTTTCGGTACCTTTGCTTATAGACGTATGCCTTTTGGTTTATGTAATGCACATGCTACCTTTCAAAGATGTATGCCTGCGATATTCTCTGACTTTTGTGAAAAGATTGTTGAGGTATTCATGGATGATTTTTCTGTATATGGAACTTCTTTTGATGATTGCTTAAGCAACCTTGATCGAGTTTTGCAGAGATGTGAAGAAACTAATCTTGTCTTGAATTGGGAGAAGTGCTACTTTATGGTTAATGAAGGCATTTTCTTGGGGCATAAAATTTCTAAAAAGGACATTAAAGGTATAAGAAGTTTCCTTGGTCATGCCGATTTTTATAGGAGGTTCATTAAAGACTTCTCAAAAATTTCCAGGCCTCTGACTAATCTCTTACAAAAAGATGTTCCTTTTGTCTTTGATGATGATTGTGTAGAAGCATTTGAAATACTTAAGAAAGCTTTGATTTTTGCACCCATTGTTCAACCACCTGATTGGAATTTACCCTTTGAAATTATATGTGATGCTAGTGATTATGCTGTAGGTGCTGTTTTAGGACAAAGAGTTGATAAGAAATTAAATGTTATCCAATATGCTAGTAACACTCTAGACAGTGCCAAGAGAAATTATGCTACCACTGAAAAAGAATTTTTAGCAGTTGTATTTGCTTGTGATAAGTTCAGACCTTATATTGTTGATTCTAAAGTAAATGTTCACACTGATCATGTTGCTATTAAATACCTTATGGAAAAGAAAGATGCTAAACCTAGACTTATTAGATGGGTTCTCCTACAAGAAGAATTTGATTTGCATATTATTGGTAGAAAAGGAGTTGAGAACCCCATTGCAGACAACTTATCTAGGTTAGAGAATGTTCTTGATGACCCACCACCTATAGGTGATAGCTTTCCTGATGAACAATTAGCTGTCATAAATGCTTCTCGTACTGCTCCATGGTATGCTGATTATGCCAATTACATTGTTGCTAAATTTATACCACATAGTTTCACATACCAGCAAAATAAAAAGTTTTTCTATGATTTAAGACATTACTTCTGGGATGACCCACACCTTTATAAAGAAGGAGTAGATGGTGTTATTAGACGTTGTGTACCTGAGCATGAACAGGAACATATCTTACGCAAGTGTCACTTTGAGGCTTACAGAGGACACCATGCTGGAGATAGAACTGCACATAAGGTATTGCAATCCGGTTTTTATTGGCCTACTCTCTTCAAGGATGCCCATAAGTTTGTCTTGTCTTGTGATGAATGTCAAAGAATTGGTAACATTAGTAGACGTCAAGAAATTCCTATGAATTATTCACTTGTTATTGAACCATTTGATGTTTGGGGCTTTGATTATATGGGACCCTTTCCTTCCTCTAATGGGTATACACATATTTTAGTTGCTGTTGATTACGTTACTAAGTGGGTAGAAGCTATTCCAACTAGTAGTGCTGATCATAATTCCTCTATTAAGATGCTTAAAGAAGTTATTTTTCGAGGTTTGGAGTCCCTAGATACTTAATGACTGATGGTGGTTCACATTTTATTCATGGTGCTTTTTGTAAGATGCTTGCTAAGTATGATGTTAATCACAGAATTGCATCTCCATATCATCCATAGTCTAGTGGTCAAGTAGAACTGAGTAATAGAGAGCTTAAATTAATTTTGCAAAAGACTGTTAATAGATCTAGAAAGAATTGGTCAAAGAAACTTGATGATGCATTATGGGCCTATAGAACTGCATAAAAAAATCCTATGGGTATGTCTCCATATAAAATGGTTTATGGAAAAGCATGCCACTTACCTCTCGAACTAGAACATAGGGCATATTGGGCCATTAAAGAGCTCAACTATGACTTCAAACTTGCCGGTGAGAAGAGACTATTTGACATTAGCTCACTTGATGAGTGGAGAACCCAGGCCTATGAGAATTCCAAACTGTTTAAAGAAAAAGTTAAAAGATGGCATGGCAAAAGGATACAAAAACGTGAGTTTAATGTAGGTGATTATGTATTGTTATACAACTCTCATTTAAGATTTTTTGCCGGAAAACTCCTCTCTAAATGGGAAGGTCCTTACGTTATCGAGGAGGTATATCATTCAGGTGCCATAAAAATCAACAACTTCAAAGGCACAAATTCGAGGGTGGTGAATGGTCAAAGAATCAAACATTATATCTCAGGTAATCCTATAAATGTTGAAACTAATGTTATTGAAACTGTAACCCCGCAGGAGTATATAAGGGACACCTTCCAGAACGTTTCAGCCTTCGAAAAGGAAGATGTATGTGGTACGGTAAGTAAACCGACTCCAAAACAGTTCTAATAGCAATTTTTCTCCGTTTTGGAATATTTAAGAAAATAGGAAAATAAGAAGCAGTCCGAGAAGGACACGAGGCGTCCATGAGGTTGGAGGGCGCGCCCTACCCCCTGGGCGCGCCCTTGCCTCGTGGGCACCTCGTGTGCCCTCCGGACTTTGTTTTCTTGCACGATACTTCTTTTGGTCGGTAAAAATTCATTATATAATCTCCTGAAGGTTTTGACCACCGTACCACGCAAATATCCTCTGTTTTTGTTTTGAGCTGTTTCTGCAGCAGATTTAGAGCAAGATGTCATCTCAAGACTCTAACGGAGAGAGCTATGTCTCACATCTCATTGCTGACCCAAAGACCTATGGGGACCTATCTCCTTGTGGTCGAACTACGGATGATGAGGAGGATGCTCATTTGAGGAGGATCAATGATTCAAGTTCGGAGGAGGAGGATGTTCCTCTACCTCAACCTGGGGATATGCATGTGAAGTTGAAGAAGTCTAGTCTCCCTAAGAGGGCTAAACTGTCTAACAACCGATCTATTCCTTCTCGTTTTTGGTAGAAAAGCAAAGGAGATTTATGTGACAAGATCTTGAAGCTGGAATCGGAGGTCGATGATTTAAAGGAGGAGATCGCTCTTCTCAATTACAATATGAAAAAGTTGAAGGCACAATTGGCATCATCATCACCATCTCCTTCACCCCCGAAGAAAGAGACATAAATACATGGGTATGGGCACTCCCCTTGGCAACTGCCAAGCTTGGGGGAGTGCCCCGGTATCGTATCACCATCACACTTTTATCTTTACCGTTTTTCTTAGTTCGATCCTTTTGGTAATATCTTGATCTAGTAGAATAAAGTTTTATTATGATCTAGTTTGGAGTTTTGCTTTATGATCCTTCTATGTAATCGAGTCCGTGAGCTATATATAATAAAGATTAGTTTCGAGTCGAGGGCTTTGCTATCTTGCTATGATCTTGAGGGAATAAAAGTAAGAATAAGAAGAAATAAAGAGATCATATTGATCTTATGGAGAGTAATGACTTCACATATAAAGAGTATGATGAATAAAAGTTGTTGAGAGTTGACAAACATAGTTTTGGTCATCATTGCAATTAATAGGAAGTAATAAAGAAAGAGAGGTTTTCACATATAAATATACTATCTTGGACATCTTTTATGATTGTGAGCACTCATTAAAATATGACATGCTAAAAAGTTGATGTTGGACAAGGAAGACAACGTAATGGGTTATGTTTTCTTATATCCGAAATAAATTATATTGTCATGGATCATCCAACATGTTGAGCTTGCCTTCCCCCCTCATGCTAGCCAAATTCTTTGCACCAAGTAGAGATACTACTTGTGCTTCCAAATATCCTTAAACCCAATTTTTCCATGAGAGTCCACCATATCTACCTATGGATTGAGTAAGATCCTTCAAGTAAGTTGTCATAAGCAATACAAATTTCCCTCTAAATATGTATGATCTATTAGCGTGGAGAAAATAAGCTTTATATGATCTTGTGATGTGGAAGAAATAAAAACGACAGACTGCATAATAAAGGTCCATATCACAAGTGGCAATATAAAGTGACGTTCTTTTGCATTAAGATTTCGTGCACCCAACTATAAAAACACATGACAACCTCTGCTTCCCTCTGCGAAGGGCCTGTCTTTTTTTTGTCCTATACTTTATACAAGAGTCATGGTGATCTTCACCTTTCCTTTTACATTTTATCCTTTGGCAAGCACTGTGTGTTGGAAAGATCTTGATATATATAGCTAATTGGATGTGGGTTTTCATAAACTATTATTGTTGACATTACCCTTGAGGTAAAAGGTTGGGAGGCAAAACTATAAGCCCCTATCTTTCTCTGTGTCCGATTAAAGCTTCATACTCATAAGTATTGCGTGAGTTTTAGCAATTGTGAAAGACTAAATGATAGTTGAGTATGTGGACCTGCTGAAAAGCTCTTATATTGACTCTTTCCGATGTTATGATAAATTGCAATTACTTCAATGACTGAGATTATAGTTTGTTAGTTTTCAACGAAGTTTCTGGTTCATACTTTACATTGTGAATAAGACTGTTACTTTAGCATAAGAAATCACATGATAATATATATATATATATATTGCTGTTATAAGAATGATCATGATGCCCTCATATCTGTATTTTATTTTATTGACACCTCTATCTCTAAACATGTGGACATATTTTTTGTTATTGGCTTCTGCTTGAGGACAAGCGAGGTCTAAGCTTGGGGGAGTTCATACGTCCATTTTGCATCATGCTTTTATATCGATATTTATTGCATTATGGGCTGTTATTACACATTATGTCACAATACTTATGCCTATTCTCTTATTTTACAAGGTTTGCACGAAGAGGGAGAATGCCGGCAGCTGGAATTCTGGGCTGGAAAAGGAGCAAATATTAGAGACCTATTCTGCACAACTCCAAAAGTCTTGAAACTCCACGGAAGTCAGTTTTGGAAGATATAAAAAATATTGGGTGAAGAAAGCACCAGAGGGGGGCCACCCACCATCCACGAGGGTGAGGGGCACGCCCACTGTCTCGTGGGCCCCCTGGCAGGCCTCCGGTGCCCATCTTTGGCTATATGAAGTCTTTCGCCCTAGAAAAAATCATAAGCAAGCTTTCGGGACGAAGCACCGCCGCCACGAGGCGGAACCTTGGCGGAACCAATCTAGGGCTCCGGTGGAGCTGTTCTGCCAGGGAAACATCCCTCCGGGAGGGGGAAATCATCACCGTCGATCCTCTCATTGGGAGGGGGTCAATCTCCATCAACATCTTCACCAGCACCATCTCCTCTCAAACCCTAGTTCATCTCTTGTATCCAATCTTTGTCCCAAAACCTCAGATTGGTACCTGTGGGTTGCTAGTAGTGTTGATTACTCCTTGTAGTTGAGACTAGTTGGTTTATTTGGTGGAAGATCATATGTTCAGATCCTTTATGCATATTAATACCCCTCTGATTATGAACATGGATATGATTTGTGAGTAGTTACGTTTGTTCCTGAGGACATGGGAGAAGTCTTGCTATAAGTAGTCATGTGAATTTGGCATTCGTTTGATATTTTGATGAGATGTATGTTGTATTTACTCTAGTGGTGTCATGTGAACGTCGACTACATGACACTTCACCATTGTTTGGGCCTAGGGGAAGGCATTGGGAAGTAATAAGTAGATGATGGGTTGCTAGAGTGATAGAAGCTTAAACCCTAGTTTATGCGTTGCTTCGTAAGGGGTTGATTTGGATCCATATGTTTCATGCTATGGTTAGGTTTACCTTAATACTTCTTTTGTAGTTGCGGATGCTTGCAAGAGGGGTTAATCATAAGTGGGATGCTTGTCCAAGTAAGGTCACTACCCAAGCACCGGTCCACCCACATATCAAATTATCAAAGTACCAAACGCGAATCATATGAGCATGATGAAAACTAGCTTGACGATAATTCCCATGTGTCCTCAGGAGCGTTTTCCTTTATATAAGAGTTTGTCCAGGCTTGTCCTTTGCTACAAAAAGGATTGGGCCACCTTGCTGCACCTTGTTTACTTTTGTTACTTGTTACCCGTTACAAATTACCTTATCACAAAACTATCTGTCACTGATAATTTCAGTGCTTGCAGAGAATACCTTACTGAAAACCGCTTGTCATTTCCTTTTGCTCCTTGTTGGGTTCGACACTCTTACTTATCGAAAGGACTATGATAGATCCCCTATACTTGTGGGTCATCATGGCTCGTTCTCCAGTAGCGTCGCGCCGTGTGGTTGGCTCGGAGACGACGCGCGATGGGTCGCGCCCGACCGCGCCTAGCGAGGCGCGCCGCGTGGTCGACTTGGAGAGGACATGTGGTGGCTCACGCGCAGCTGCGCCTGGCGAGGCTGTCGGCGCAGGATCTGACGCGGATGCACCTGGCCGGTCTAACGGTTTTGGCCGCCCGGATCCCGAAGACGATGTGGCTGACGCATCTGGCAGCACGAATCCCGAGAGGGATTTGTTCCCTTCGCTGGAGCACATGAAATATGGCTCTGTAGGGCGCATTTCTTCACCATTTTGGCTTCCGTTTTTTTCTATGTATTCTCCTGCATCATCACAAGGCTCACACAGGGCGTTAAGAGGGTCAGTCAATAATTGATCATTGCAGCTATTTCCCCCTTGATCAAAAGCGGTGAGATGAGGAGGCAGAAGGAGAAACTCCTTGTGCAGGAGTGCACCAGCATTAGGGTGAAGGTCGGCGAAGGGAAACTTTGTCTCGTCAAAAACAACATCACGAGAAATATAGACACGACCGGTGGATACATCGAGACATCTTACACCCTTGTGTTGAGAACTATACCCAAGAAAGACACACTGTTTGGAGCGAAACATGAGCTTGCGATTGTTGTAAGGGCGAAGATTGGGCTAACAAGCGCAGCCAAAGACAAGTAGAGACTTATAGTCTGGTTTGGTGTGAAGGAGTCTTTCTATGGGTGTTTCATTGTTGATGACATGACTAGGAAGCATGTTTATGATGTGAACGACGGTGAGAAAGGCTTCATCCCAAAACTTAAGGGGCATAGAAGCACCAGCGAGGAGAGCTAGACCAACTTCAACGATGTGTCTGTGCTTGCGTTTAGCAGAGCCGTTCTGTTGGTGAGCGTGTGGGCAAGACATGATGGGAGATGCCCAAGTTTTGGAAGGAGGAATTGAGCTTTTCGTATTCCCCCCTAGTCAGACTGGACAACAATAATTTTGCGATCAAACTTTCTTTCAATGAGTGCTTGAAAGTTTAGAAATACTTGAAATACCTCGGATCATTTCTTGAGAAGATAGATCCACGAGAATTTGCTATAGTCATCACTAAATCTTACATAATATGTGTGTCTACCAACCGAACTAGGGGCAGGACCCCAAACATCCGAAAAAATTAATTCTAAAGGTTGAGTAGAAACACTAGTAGAAACAGGATAAGGTAATTGATGACTTTTTGCTCTTTGGTAGGAATCACAAATGGTTTCAACATGACGCTCACCAACAAACGGGAGCTTATTCTTTCTAAGCAAACGTTCAACTAAGTAAAAAGAAGCATGCCCTAGACGATCGTGCCATCATGTGGAGGAAAGCTTGACAGCACCATAGGCTTGTTTATTCAATCTTCTAAACTCCGGAAGCAATGGGTAGAGCCCTCGAACACATCTACCTCGATATAGGATTTTATTCGTGACCTGATCCTTAATCAAGAAGAAAAAAAGGATGAAACTGAATGAAGACATGATTGTCAAGCACAATTCTATGAACAAAAAGTAGATTTTTGTTGGCACTAGGGACATGCGAAATTTTCCTAAGGTGGATTTTATGATGAGGGGTATGTATAACTGAATGACCAATATGACGGATCCTCATACCTGCCCCACTTGCGGTGTGGATTTGGTCCTTGTCGGGGTACTTCTCACGAAGGGTTACTTTCTCAAGTTCACCGGTGAGATGGTTGGTTGCACTGCTGTCAAGGTACCAGTTCGTGTCAACACCGTAGGCACCATCGGCAGCGGTAGCAACCTTCTCTTCATCTTCTGACGAAGCCTCATCTTCTTCAAAACGGTACCAGTAGTCTCTAGCCGAGTGCCCGAGCTTACCACAGATCTGGCAGCACTCGGCATCCGGGCAAGATTTGCTGTTCCTGCCGCGGCGACCCCGAGTGTTGTTGGAGGAGGGGCGCCCGCCACGGGAGTTGGAGCTGTTGGTGTTGCCGCCGCTGATACGTCTCCATCGTATCTACTTTTCCAAATACTTTTGACCTTGTTTTGGACTCTAACTTGCATGATTTGAATGGAACTAACCTGGACTGACGCTGTTTTCAGCAGAATTGCCATGGTGCTATTTTTGTGCAGAAATAAAAGTTCTCGGAATGACCTGAAACTTCACAGAGAATATTTTTGGAATATATAAAAAATACTGGCGGAAGAATCAAGACCAGGGGGGCCACACCTTGTCTACGAGGGTGGGGGGCGCGCCCCCCTGCCGCGTGGGCCCCCTGAGGCTCCACCGACCTCAACTCCAACTCTATATATTCACGTTCAGGGAGAAAAAATTAGAGAGAAGGATTCATCGCGTTTTATGATACAGAGCCGCCGCCAAGCCCTAATCTCTCTCAGGAGGGATGATCTGGAGTCCGTTCGGGGCTCCGGAGAGGGGAATCCGTCGCCATCGTCATTATCAACCTTCCTCCATCAGCAATTTCACGATGCTCACCGCCGTGCGTGAGTAATTCCATCATAGGCTTGCTGGACGGTGATGGGTGACGAGATTTATCATGTAATCGAGTTAGTTTTGTTAGGGTTTGATCCCTAGTATCCATTATGTTCTGTGATTGATGTTGCTATGACTTTGCTATGCTTAATGCTTGTCACTAGGGCCCAAGTGCCATGATTTTAGATATGAACCTATTATGTTTCCATGAATATATGTGAGTTCTTGATCTTATCTTGCAAGTCTATAGTCACCTATTATGTGTTATGATCCGTTAACCCCGAAGTGGCAATAATCGGGATACTTACCAATGATGGCCGTAGTTTGAGGAGTTCATGTATTCACTAAGTGCTAATGCTTTGTTCCGGTACTCTATTAAAAGGAGGCCTTAATATCCCTTAGTTTCCAATAGGACCCCGTTGCCATGGGAGGGTAGGACAAAAGATGTCATGCAAGTTCTTTTCCATAAGCACGTATGACTATATTCGGAATACATGCCTACATTACATTGATGAACTGGAGCTAGTTCTATATCACCCTATGTTATAACTGTTGCATGAGGAATCACATCCGACATAATTATCCATCACTGATCCAATGCCTACGAGCTTTTCACATATTGATCTCCGCTTAGTTACTTTTCCGTTGCTACTGTTACAATCACTACAAAATTACTACTGTTACTTTTGCCACCATTACCGCTACTATCATATTACTTTGCTACTAAATACTTTGCTGCAGATATTAAGTCTCTCATGTGTGGTTGAATTGACAACTCAACTGTTAATACTTGAGAATATTCTTTGGCTCCCCTTGTGTCGAATCGATAAATTTGGGTCGAATACTCTACCCTCGAAAACTGTTGCGATCCCCTATACTTGTGGGTTATCAAGACTATTTTCTGGCGCCGTTGCTGGGGATCATAGCTCTATTCTTTGAGTCACTTGGTATTTATATCTGTTGATCACTATGAAGAACTTAAAAGATGAAAGAACCAAGATTTATCCCTCAACTACGAGGGGAGGTAAGGAACCGCCATCTAGCTCTGCACTTGATTCACCTTTTGTTATGAGTAAACTTGCAACACCTACTCCTGCTATTCATTCCGATATGTCGCATGTTATCGATGATGCCACTTCTGCTTTGCATGATACTTATGATGAAACTACTTCTATGCTTGATAATACTGTGCCACTAGGTGAATTTCTTGATGACCAACTTGCTAGGGTTAGAGAGAATGAAATTATTGAAACTGATAATAAAGTGATGATGACGATTCTCCCCCTAGATATGAATTGCCTGTTGTGCCTGAGGGTTATGTTATGGATGAAGAAACTGCTAGAGTTTTTTTAGCTTGCAATGATAGATATGATCTTAAGAAACTATTAGCTAAGCTGAAAGAAAAATCTTTGAATGCTAGAATGAAATATGACCCTGCTTTTGCTACTTCACCTATCTGTATTTCCGATAAGGATTATGATTTCTCTGTCGATCCTGAGTTAATTACTTTGGTTGAATCTGATCCTTTTTATGGCTATGAATCGGAAACTGTTGTGGCACATATTACTACATTAAATGATATAGCCACCTTGTTCACTAATGATGAGAAAACTCGCTATTACTTTATCCTTAAGTTATTTCCGTTCTCATTAAAGGGTGATGCTAAAACATGGTTTAATTATCTTGATCCTGGTTGTGTGCGTAGTCCCCAGGATATGATTTATTACTTCTCTGCTAAATATTTCCCCGCTCATAAGAAACAAGCTGCCTTAAGGGAAATATATAATTTTGTGCAAATTGAAGAAGAGAGTCTCCCACAAGCTTGGGGGAGGCTTCTCCGATTACTTAATGCTTTGCTTGATCATCCTCTCAAGAAAAATGAAATACTTGATATCTTTTTTAATGGACTAACTGATGCTTCCAGAGACCACATGGATAGTTGTGCTGGTTGTGTTTTCAGGGAAAGAACTGCTGATCAAGCTGAATTGCTATTGAATAATATGTTGAGTAATGAAAATGATTGGACACTTCCTAAACCAACTCCTAAGCCAACTTTGAAGAAAAGGGGTATTCTATTTCTCAATCCTGAAGATATGCAAGAGGCAAAGAAATCTATGAAAGAAAATGGTATTAAAGCTGGAGATGTTAAGAATTTACCACCTATTGAAGAAATACATGGTCTTGATAACCCGACACAGGTAGTAAAGGTAAATTCTCTCTATAGATTTGATAAATGTGAAGTCCCGTCTACTAAAATTGCTAGCCAATGCTTGGATGACTTTGATGACTTTATGGTTAAACAAGAAAACTCCAATGCTTATGTTGGTAGACAATTGAAACGTAATGCTTATATGATTGAACACTTGAGTGATTATATGTCTAGAATTAAAGGTGATCTTAAACTTATTAATAAACATGCTTCTATGGTTACCACTCAAGTAGACCAAGTGCTTAAAGCTCAAAATGATTTGCTCAATGAATTCAATAATAAGAAAAATGATAATACTGTTAGAGTTATGACTAGAGGGGGTAAAATGACTCAGGAACCTTTATATCCGGAGGGCCACCCTAAGAGAATTGAGTAAGATTCTCAGAGAACTAATGTTGATGCACCTAGTTCTTCTAAGAAGAAGAAAAAGAAAAATGATAGGACTTTGCATGCTTCCAGTGAACCTGTTGTTGACACACCTAAGAATCCCAATGATATTTCTATATCTGATGCTGAAACACAATCTGGTAATGAACATGAACCTAGTGATAATGTTAATGATGATGTTCATGTTGATGCTCAACCTAGCAATGACAATGATGTAGAGATTGAACCTGCTGTTGATCTTGATAACCCACAACCAAAGAATCAACATTATGATAAGAGAGACTTTGTTGCTAGGAACCACGATAAAGAAAGAGAACCATGGGTTCAGAAACCCATGCCCTTTCCTCCTAAACCATCCAAGAAAAAGGATGATGAGGATTTTGAGCGCTTTGCTGAAATGATTAGACCTATCTTTTTGCGTATGCGTTTGACTGATATGCTTAAAATGAATCCTTATGCTAAGTATATGAAAGATATTGTTACAAATAAAAGAAAGATACGAGAAGCTAAAATTTCCACCATGCTTACTAATTATACTTTTAAGGGTGGAATACCAAAGGAACTAGGAGATCCAGGAGTACCAACTATACCATGCTCCATGAAAAGAAACTATGTTAAAACTGCTTTATGTGATCTTGGAGCCGGTGTTAGTGTTATGCCTCCCTCTTTATATCGTAGACTTGATTTGAATAAGTTGACACCTACTGAAATATCTTTGCAAATGGCTGATAAATCAACTGCTATACCTGTCGGTATTTGTGAGGATGTGCCTATTGTGGTTGCAAACGTTACTATTTTAAGGGACTTTTTTATTCTTGATATTCCCAAGGACGATAGTATGTCTATTATTCTTGGTAGACCCTTTTTGAATACTGCAGGGGCTGTTATTCATTGCAGCAGAGGCAATGTCACTTTTCATGTTAATGGTAATGAGCATATGGTGCACTTTCCGAGGAAACAACCTCAAGTCCACAGTATTAATTCTATTGGAAAACCTTCAACGATTATTACTGGAGGCTTTGAATTCCCTCTTCCTACTCTCAAGAAGAAATATGATATTCTTATTGTTGGGGACATGCATATCCCCATTAAGGTAACCTAGTGTTATTCGAAAATTCTCCGGTTTCATGTTATTCAAAAAGAGTTTGTTAACAAGACTTGATCAACCTTGTTAGTAGATTCCTTTTGATGAGCATGAGATGGATGAAGTTAGAAAGCACAACTCTCTGTACCCTCCTTTTACTTTCTGTTATTTAGTTTAAATAAAGCAAAATTAGTATTTTCTGTCTGTTTTCTGAATTATCCTTGCAATAAAAAATACCCCGAAAATAAAAGTTCTAAAAATGTCCTAAAAATTTAATATGATTTTTTTATAGAATATTTAAGAATATTTGGCACTGAGAACACACCAGGGGCACCCTCCATGTGCCCGCGAGGGTGGAGGGCACGCCCCCTGCCTCGTGGACCCCACGTGGGCCCCTCCACTTATTCTTGCACCCACACACTTCGTATTCCTCCAGAAAAAATCCTTCACCAACTCAAACCCGAGTTCTAGCTCATCTTGCTGCCATTTTCGATCTCCTTGCTCAAAGCTCCATTCACAAAACTGCTTTGGGGGATTGTTCTTCGGTATGTGACTCCTCCAATGGTCCAATTAGTTTTTGTTCTAGCGCTTTATTTATTGTAAATTTTTGCTGCTTAGGTGACCCTGTTCTTGAGCTCGCATGTCAAATTTATGTGGTCAAAAGTAGTTTTAATGCATGATATGGCCTCTAGGCACTTGTGGGAGTAGTTGCTATCAATCTTGTTGAGTTTGGTTTACTTTTATTTTGAGGTACTAAAAATTTCAGAATTTTTTTAGAGGAAATGATGAAGAGATTGTTGAGGGGCTCTTCGAGCCGAAGCTCGAAGGATAAGCAAAGTGAAGAGAATAAGAAACCCAAATATAATCTCCCTCGCACTGCGGAGGTTCGGCCGTGCGAATGGCCTTGTGATGAGTTCTTGAGAGCAGCCGGGCTTTATGAGGACTTTTATTATTTGGCTGAGAATGCAAGCCTCATCGACTTCCTCCGCGGCCAGCGTGAACAGTATCTCCTCCTCACTAATATTTTCGTGCAAATTTTTTACTTTCATGCTAAGAAATCACCACCTTCAGTGGAATTTCATTTATATGATGAGGTTAAGGAGATGTCACTACACGAGTTTTGCTGGGTCTGTAAGATACCCTTTGCGGGTAGCATAGAGGAACCACATCATAATGATGTGGAGGGGTTTATTGATATGATTGCTGTAGGGGAAACAAGGAAGGTTTCCGATGTAAGAATTACTAGCATACATTTTCCTTTTCTACGCTACTTTGCAATATTTGCTAGTAGATGCTTAATTGGTCGCGGGAACAGTGGAAATCTTAGTGCCCCTGATATTGTTATTTTGCGCCATGCTTTGTTTCGTGATACCACTTTTAGTTTAGGCGCTATTGTTGCTAAACGGTTAAATCTGAACCGTACAAAGGGTCCCGTCTTTTGAGGCCTCTTTGCCTCGCGCCTTGCTGCATACTTTAACATACATATTAGGCTTATGAGAAAGAGGAAAAGTTACTGCATCCTATTTTTCTAGATTATAAGAGTATGGTAGCACATGATTTTATTGTGAAGGATAAGAAGAAGATGCTTAAATATAGACTGATATTTGATAAAAATTACTTTGAGACTATTACCTTGCCCACTCCTTCTTTGTTCAACATATTTCCAGGAACGTACCTTGTTCTTTCGGAGGCCGTTCATGCATACTGGAGCCTGACATCAGCTCCAGAGCCTGAGCCAAAGCCACCACTTGATCCTCACCGCCAGTCTGTTTATCAGTGGGATACGGAGGAGATTGCCAACCAGTGGCACCCAGAGGACACTCCTCCGTACGTTGGAGATGGCGGCTTTGAGCCGTGGCCATAGACCAACTTAGGCCAAAAGCCTAAGCTTGGGGGAGTACGTATTTCTCACCGACATTACATTCATGTTCACACGCATGCTAGTTGCCGGTGCTCATACTTTTTTATTGTAATATCCATGCTAGTTTATTTTCTTTTCCAACATTCTTCTTGTGTGTTTGAAAAACCTTAAGAAAAACCAAAAAAATATTTAGTTGTAGCTTTTAACTAGTTTGCTTTCTATGCCTGTAGTAGTAATAATTAAAAAGAAAACCCCAAAAGATTTCTCGTTCTTCTTTTGCTTGTTGG
Source organism: Triticum urartu (assembly GCF_003073215.2). Classification (NCBI taxonomy): domain Eukaryota; kingdom Viridiplantae; phylum Streptophyta; class Magnoliopsida; order Poales; family Poaceae; genus Triticum; species Triticum urartu. The sequence goes on from NC_053025.1 coordinate 193,133,612, forward strand.
GAACTTTCCTGTGTAAATGGTTTTGTTTCTTTTCTTTTCTTTGGGGGTCGAGAGGAGAAGACGATGATGAAAATGGTGAGTGGCTCTCATATGCATTATTGTTGATCTAACCAAGAGCCCATATTACCTTGTCTTCTCCTGTATATTGAATGCTTGCAGATTCCAGCTTAGTCCAATGCACTTGCACTATTATTATTATCCACACCGTTCGGTCGTGCAAGTGAAAGGCAATAATGACGATATATGATGAACTGATTGAGATGAGAAAAGTTGGTATGAACTCGACCTATCTTGTTTTTGTAAATATGGTTAGTTCATCGTTCCTGGTTCAGCCTATTATGAATGAAACATGTTTGTAATGACAATTAGAGATTATAGTTTCTCATGCCATGCTTAATTAGCTAGGAGTTTATAATGATTTACCTTGCGTGCCAACATGCTATTAAAATGGTTGTGATGTGGTATGATAGGGTGGTATCCTCCTCTAAACGATTCGAGTGGCTTGACTTGGCACATGTTCACGCATGTAGTTGAAACAAAATCAACATAGCCTACACAATATTTATGTTCATGGTGAATTGTATCCTACTCATGCTTGCACTTAGTGTTGATTAATTTTTATGCATGTTCATGACTGTTGTCGCTCTCTAGCTGGTCGCTTCCCAGTCTCTTTCTAGCTTTCACTTGTACTAAGCGGGAATACTGCTTGTGCATCCACTTCCATAAACCCCAAAAGTTATTCCATATGAGTCCACCATACCTTCCTATATGCGGTATCTACCTGCCATTCCAAGTAAATTTGTATGTGCCAAACTCTAAAACTTCAAATGAAATTCTGTTTTGTATGCTCGAATAGCTCATGTATCAACTAGGGTTGTCTGTATCTTCCATGCTAGGCGGGTTATTCTCAAAAGGAGTGGACTCCGCTCCTCACTCACAAGAAAATGGCTGGTAACTGGGATGCCCAGTCCCATGCTCTAACCAAATCAAAATAATTGCAAACAAAACTCCCCCAGGATTGTTGTTAGTTGGAGGCACCCATTGTTTCGGACAAGCCATGGATTGATGTTTGTTGGTGGTAGGGGGAGTATAAACTTTACCATTCTGTTTGGGAACCGCCTATAATGTGTGTAGCATGGAAGATACCGAGATCTCTCGGTAGTTATGTTGACAATGAAAGTATACCACTCAAAATATTATTTATCTCTATTTCAAAATCGAGCTCTGGCACCTCTATAAATCTCTGCTTCCCTCTGCGAAGGGCCTATCTATTTACTTTTATGTTGACTCATCATCCTCTTATTAAAAAGCACCAGTTGGAGAGCACTGCTGTCACTTGCATGTATTACTATTAGTTTACATTGAGTATGACTGTGACTGGATCTCTTTTACCATGAATTACAATGTTTAGTCAGTCCTTGAACTTCAAAGGTGCTCTGCATTTATGTTTTGCGGTCTCAGAAAGGGCTAGTGAGATACCATCTTGTTATATCATATTATGATTGTTTTGAGAAAGTGTTGTCATCTGATATTTAATATTATTGCTCGCCAGTTGATTATGCCATTGATATGAGTAAACATGAGACCTAAATGTTATTGTGAATATGGTCAGTTCATAATCTTTGCTGAAAACTTGAATGCTGGCTTTACATATTTACAACAACAAGATCAAACAGAGTTTGTAAAATTTTTTCTTTATCACTTTTAGTTTGTCAACCGAATTACTTGAGGACAAGCAAAGGTTTAAGCTTGGGGGAGTTGATACGTCTCCATCGCATCTACTTTTCCAAACACTTTTGACCTTGTTTTGGACTCTAACTTGCATGATTTGAATGGAACTAACCCGGACTGACGCTGTTTTCAGCAGAATTGCCATGGTGTTATTTTTGTGCAGAAATAGAAGTTCTCGGAATGACCTGAAACTTCACGGAGAATATTTTTGGAATATATAAAAAATACTGGCGAAAGAATCAAGACCAGGGGGCCCACACCCTGTCCACGAGGGTGGGGGCACGCCTACCCCCCTGGGCGCGCCCCCTGCCTCGTGGGCCCCCTGAGGCTCCACCGACCTCAATCCAGCTCTATATATTCATGTTCGGGGAGAAAAAAATCAAAGAGAAGGATTCATCGCGTTTTACGATATGGAGCCGCCACCAAGCCCTAATCTCTCTCGGGAGGGCTGATCTAGAGTCCGTTCGGGGATCCGGAGAGGGGAATCCGTCGCCATCGTCATCATCAACCTTCCTCCATCACCAATTTCATGATGCTCACCGCCGTGCATGAGTAATTCCATCGTAGGCTTGCTGGACGGTGATGGGTTGGATGAGATTTATCATGTAATCGAGTTAGTTTTGTTAGGGTTTGATCCCTAGTATCCATTATGTTCTGAGATTGATGTTGCTATGACTTTTCTATGCTTAATGCTTGTCACTAGGGCCCGAGTGCCATGATTTCAGATCTGAACCTATTATGTTTCCATGAATATATGTGAGTTCTTGATCTTATCTTGCAAGTCTATAGTCACCTATTATGTGTTATGATTCGTTAACCCCGAAGTGACAATAATCAGGATACTTACCGGTGATGATCGTAGTTTGAGGAGTTCATGTATTCACTAAGTGCTAAGGCTTTGTTCCGGTACTCTATTAAAAGGAGGCCTTAATATCCCTCGGTTTCCAATAGGACCCCGCTGCCACGGGAGGGTAGGACAAAAGATGTCATGCAAGTTCTTTTCCATAAGCACGCATGACTATATTCAGAATACATGCCTACATTACATTGATGAACTGGAGCTAGTTCCGTGTCACCCTATGTTATAACTGTTGCATGAGGAATCACATCCGACATAATTATCCATCACTAATTCAATGCCTATGAGCTTTTCACATATTGATCTCCGCTTAGTTACTTTTCCGTTGCTACTGTTACAATCACTACAAAACTGCTACTGTTAATTTTGCCACCGTTACCGCTACTATCATATTACTTTTCTACTAAATACTTTTCTGCAGATATTAAGTTTTTCAGGTGCGGTTGAATTGACAACTCAACTGTTAATACTTGAGAATATTCTTTGGCTCCCCTTGTGTCGAATTAATAAATTTGGGTTGAATACTCTACCCTTGAAAACTGTTGCGATCAGCTATACTTGTGGGTTATTAGCCTCCGCTACCGCCAGGCCTGCCCTTGGAGTGAGGAGGACCACGGTGGCGAGAGGAGTAGCCGCCATGGCCACGAGTCACGGCGTTTGCAGAAGATTTGAAGCCGCCCGTCCCCTGGTACAGGGCCACCCGCTGGTCGAAGTTGCTGAGCATGGCGAAGAGTTCATCGAGGGAGACCGGGGTGGTGCGGACGTCGAGGGCAGAGACCAAGGGCTGGCACTCCTTGTCGAGGTCGTGAAGGATGTAGGAGATCAGCTCGTTATCCTGGAGAGGCTTGCCGACGGCCGCCAGCTCATCAGCGAGGCCGCGCATGTGGGCGAAGAAGGTGGCCACTGATTGGGTGCCCTTCTGTGCGATGAGCAGGGCCGTGCGAATGTTATTGACACGGCTCAAAGACTGCGAGGAGAACATACCTGTGAGCGTCGTCTAGAACGTGCTCACCATGGTGACCGTGGTCACCTGCAGCAGGACCTCCTTGGTGAGGTTGTTGAGGAGATATCCCAGCACTTGCTGGTCCCCCCGGACCCAAAGGGAGTGGAGAGGGTTGGGCTCAGAGGATTCCTTCCCATCCTTATCTTTGGTGGAGAGGAACTTGGCTGGCTCCGGTGTAGTGCTGTTGGCGTAGCCGAAGACTCCCGCGCCCTTGAGCTACGGCCTCACCTGCGCGCTCCAGAGGACATAGTTGGTGCGGGTTAGCTTCTCCGTGACTTGCCGCTGAGGTTAGTTTGGGAGGCGCCGGAGGAAGACATGGCTGGAGATTGGATCGCTAGATGGCTGTGGAGAGGATCGCTCTGATTACCATGTGCGATGTGCGGAAACGTCTTACCCTAGCTCGAGGAAGTGTTACGTGTTATACAGCAGGGGCGCAATAACCCTGAGGCGCATACAGTTGAGATCTTACAGAAGACTTAGAGAAGAAGAGATAGAATAGGCTACAACAGATAAATATGAATCAACTACCTAACTTATCTCTACCAAGATTCTGGACTCCTGATGCGGCTCAATGTGTCAAGGTGCAGTTGAACCAATGCAACATGACAGGTTGTTTAACATCAGTATCAGTCATAAGTATGAAACATGAAACTTTCTGAAATGACTAGTACTTATTAGTTTGCAGACTATACATATAGAAACTTGAGACTGCAGACATGGATGGTCGACTCCGAAACTCCACTCAAATCACCCCATTATCTAAGCATGCTGTTAGAACCAGTAATACAAATTACAGAATCTGAAACCTCAGACATTATTTAGAGAGTACCTTATTTTCTTTTCTTGTTACACTGGAAGCAATGTATACTCTGAATGAAAAAGAAACAAACACTTGATTGATATGGCCAACATATATGAAATAAGACAGTATGTGACAAAGTATATAAAGCCGTAGATTTTGATGTACTAATGATATTCTGTCATCCAAACTCACATAATAGTTGATCACCTGCAAATCCTCCAGTAATTGCGCTAACAAATGAAACATCTTCTGTTGGAATTTTACTACTAGGCCTTTGGCCCAAAGCCCAACTAAAATTCTGAAATTTTCTTGGCCCGTTCATGCACACATGTGAGTGGAGTGAGTGAGACTAAAGTTTAGTCCCACCCCGGAAGTTGAGAGAGAGTTGAACCTCTTTATAAGGTGAGCTCTTCTACCACTTGTATGAGCATGAGAAGAGGAGACCTACACGCGCACTCCTCCTCCTCGCTCGCGTCGCCACGCCACGCCTTGTCACGACGCGCCGCGGGTTGCAGGTTGCGGGATTGAGCCGAGCCGAGGACAGAGCTATGCGCGTTGTCTATATTTTTGCTGCTCGGGAAAAATTAATGAGTCATTAATTAATAATTAAGGGACACATTAATTACTGAACCATTTTCGATTCTTTTGGATCGTGACGACTCGGACGTGGGGTTTACTCCCACGCCCTACCCGGCTCGCACTATATAGTCAGGCAGATGTCTACCCTAGCCGCTGCCGCTTCGTATGGTTTCTCATCACCGCTCTAGATCATTGCACCGCCAAGCAAGTATTCTCCATCCCTCCTTTCGGCATGCACTGGGAGAAGGGACAGCAGGCCTCCAGAACCCCGCCTCTCGTGATCCTGTACGGGAGAGGGGCAATCAGGTTTTTAGGGAGCGCACTCGCGCGACTGCTGGCAGCGATGACTTTGCGAACGACGACTTCTTCCCCGACCTCGGCAACCTCATCCTCGACGACATGGGCGACAATGTCAATGCCAGCGGTGCTGCTCCCGCTGCACCGTATGTGATTCTATCCATCCTGTTCGAGATCGTGGTAGAATTCATGTTTCTAGTATGTGCCCTAGGTGTGATCTGTTCATCTACTATGCTAGTTCGCATGATTAGTTCAATCTCTGCTACTGTAGTCATGATTTATCTTCTGTTTATTCGGATTAAATCTTGTAGTAATTTGCTCATATTTCCAACAATCCAAAAACCTGATTATAGGCAATTTACTCCGAGTGGTTTTGCTGCGCATATGAAGCCGCCTGCCTTTAAGGGGGCGCAATATAAGAGGTGGCAAACGAGAGCAGTCTACTGGTTTCAGACCATGGGCTACTATGAGGCCACCAAGGGCAAGCGTGAGGGCGATCTTAATCCAGCACAACTGGAAGCTTTTGAGAAGATCGATACTCTCTTTAAAGGAACTCTTCTAAGTGTTCTGGATGATTCCATTATGGATTTGTATATGTCGTTTGAAAATGGCAAGGACATGTGGGCTGCGCTCGAGGCCAAGTTTGGTGCCTCGGACGCCGACATCGAGTTGCACGTCATGGAGCAATTCTATGACTACAATGACTGATGAGCGCTATGTTGTACAGTAGGCTCATGAGATACAGTCGCTCACAAAAGAACTTGAGTACTTCAAGTGTGTGTTGCCAGACAAATTTGTTGCCGGAGGCATCATTGCCAAGCTTCCACCTTTGTGGAACAATTTTGCTACTTCCCTGAAACACAAGAGACAGGAGTTTTCCGTTGCGGATCTCATATGTACTCTTGATGTTGAAGAGAAGGCGAGAGCAAAGGACACACGTGCTCGAGTTGCTGAGGGAGCTTCTAGTGCCCACATGGTATAGAAGAAGAACTTCCAGCCCAACAAGTTCAAAAACAACAAGAACAAAACTCAGGGCAAAGGAAAGTTTGATACAAAGAACAAGCCATCACATTCTACCAACTTCAAGAAGAATTCTCATAAGAAGGGGAAGGGACTTTGCCATGTCTGCGGTGATCCTAATCACTGGGCTCCAAAGTGTCCTAACCTCTTTGAGGAGCACGAACATGAGAAGAGCGGCAAGTCTGCTAATGTTGTCATCGGTGATACTGATATGAAGGATTCTGGGTACGATATTCTTCCTACCATCCTTTCAGTATTTCAATCTCCTGATTGGTTAATTGACACCGGTGCCAATGTACATGTTTGTGCTGATGCCTCCATGTTTTCTTCTTACCAGGTCACAGGGACTTCTCCCATGCTGATGGGGAACGGGTCACATGCCATCGTTCGAGGTGTTGGTACGGTCGATCTGAAGTTTACTTCGGGGAAGACCATGCGTCTGAAGAACGTTCATCATGTGTCGTTCATCAATAAAAATCTCGTTAGCGGTTCCCGTTTATGTCGAGATGGTTTTAAGTTGGTTTTCGAATCCAATAAAGTTGCAATTTCTAAGTATGGACAATTTGTTGGAAAAGGCTATGAGAGCGGAGGCTTGTTCCGCCTGTCTTTGTCAGATATTTGCACTAAAGTTATTAATAATGTTTGCCACAATAATGAGTCTGATATTTGGCATTCACGACTGATGTCTACTACACAACCTTCTTCTTGTAGACGTTGTTGGGCCTCCAAGTGCAGAGGTTTGTAGGACAGTAGCAAATTTCCCTCAAGTGGATGACCTAAGGTTTATCAATCCGTAGGAGGCGTAGGATGAAGATGGTCTCTCTCAAGCAACCCTGCAACCAAATAACAAAGAGTCTCTTGTGTCCCCAACACACCCAATACAATGGTAAATTGTATAGGTCACTAGTTCGGCGAAGAGATGGTGATACAAGTGCAATATGGATGGTAGATAAATGTATTTGTAATCTGAAAATATAAAAACAGCAAGGTAACTAATGATAAAAGTGAGCGTAAATGGTATTGCAATGATAGGAAATAAGGCCTAGGGTTCATACTTTCACTAGTGTAAGTCCTCTAAACAATACTAACATAATTGGATCATAAAATTATCCCTCAACATGCAACAAAGAGTCACTCCAAAGTCACTAATAGCGGAGAACGAACGAAGAGATTATGGTAGGGTACGAAACCACCTCAAAGTTATTCTTTCCAATCAATCCGTTGGGCTATTCCTATAAGTGTCACAAACAGCCCTAGAGTTCGTACTAGAATAACACCTTAAGATACAAATCAACCAAAACCCTAATGTCACCTAGATACTTCAATGTCACCTCAAGTATCCGTGGGCATGATTATACGATATGCATCACACAATCTCAATTCATCTATTCAACCAACACAAAGAACCTCAAAGAGTGCCCCAAAGTTTCTACCGGAGAATCACGACGAAAACGTGTGCCAACCCCTATGCATAGGTTCCCATTGTCACGAAACCCGCAAGTTGGTCACCAAGACGTACATCAAGTGGCACGTGGTATCCCATTGTCACCACAGATATCCACGGGAAGACATACATCAAGTGTTCTCAAGTCTTTAAAGACTCAATCCGATAAGATTACTTCAAAGGGGAAACTCGATTCATTACAAGAGAGAAGAGGGGGGAAGAAACATCATAGAATCCAAATATAATAGCAAAGCTCGCGATACATCAAGATCGTATCATCTCAAGAACACGAGAGAGAGAGAGATCAAACACATAGCTACTGGTACATACCCTCAGCCCCGAGGGAGAACTACTCCCTCCTCGTCATGGAGAGCACCAGGATGATGAAGATGGCCACCGGAGAAGGATTGCCCCCTCCGGCAGGGTGCCGGAACGGGTCTAGATTGAGTTTCGGTGGCTACAGAGGCTTCTGGCGGCGGAACTCCCGATCTATGTTCTGTTCTGGAAGTTTTAGGGTATATGGAGTTATATAGGCAGAAGAAGCACATCAGGGGAGCCACGGGGGCCCCACGAGGCAGGGGGCGCGCCCTAGGGGGGTGGGCGCGCCCCCCACCCTCGTGGGCAGCTCCCGTATCTTCTGACGTGGGGTCCAAGTCCATCAGGTGTGTTTCTTTCCAAAAATAACTTCTCTAGTTGATTTCGTTCCGTTTCGACTCCGTCTGATATTCCTTTTCTTCAAAACACTGAAATATGCATAAAACATCAAATCTGGGCTGGGCCTCCGGTTAATAGGTTAGTCCCAAAAATAATATAAAAGTGGATAATAAAGCCTAATATTTCCCAAAATAGAAGATAATATAGCATGGAGCAATCAAAAATTATAGATACGTTGGAGACGTATCAAGCATCCCCAAGCTTAATTCCTGCTCGTCCTCGAGTAGGTAAATGATAAAAAGAGAATTTTTGATGCGGAGTGATACTTTGGCATAATTTCAATGTAAATCTTCTTAATCATGGTATGACTATTCAGATCCGAAAGGTTCAAGACAAAAGTTCATATTGACATAAAAATGATAATACTTCAAGCATACTAATCAAACAATTATGTCATCTCAAAATAACATGGCCAAAGGAAGTTCATCCCTACAAAATCATATAGTTAGGCTATGCTTCATTTTCGTCACACAAAGATGTTCCCAACTTCTATACCCCCGATGACAAGCCAAGAAATTGTTTCATACTCAAATAATCTCAAACTTTTTCAACCTTCACGCAATACATGAGCGCGAGCCATGGACATAGCACTATGGGTGGTATAGAATATGATGATGGGGATTGTGTGGAGAAGACAAAAAAGGAGAAAGTCTCACATCAACGAGGCTAATCAATGAGCTATGGAGATGCCCATCAATTGATGTTAATGCAAGGAGTAGGTATTGCCATGCAACGGATGCACTAGAGCTAAGAATGCTCAACAAAAGAAAACTAGTGGGTGTGCATCCAACTTGCTTGCTCATGAAGACCTAGGGCATTTTGAGGAAGCCCATCGTTGGAATATACAAGCCAAGTTCTATAATGAAAAATTCCCACTAGTATGAACAAGACAACTTATGAGACTCACTATATGAAATCATGGTGCTACTTTGAAGCACAATATATGAGACTCACTACATGAAGAGGAAGGTGCTACTTTGAAGCACAAGTGTGGAAAAAGAGATAGTAGCATTGCCCTTTTTATTTTCTCTTTTTTTGGGCCTTTCTTTTTTTTTCTTTTTGGCATTTCTCTTTTTTTGATTGGGCAATGCTCTAATAATGATGATCATCACACTTCTATTGATTACAACATAATGATTACAACTCGATACTAGAACAAGATATGACTCTATATGAATGCCTCTGGCGGTGTACCAGGATGGTGCAATGAATCAAGAGTGACATGTATGAAAAATAATGCATGGTGGCTTTGCCACAAATACGATGTCAACTACAAGATCATGCAATGGCAATATGACAAAAGTAAAGCATGTCATGATGATGATGATGATGGTGGAAGTTGCATGGCAATATATCTCGGAATGGCTATGGAAATGCCATGATAGGTAGGTATGGTGGCTGTTTTGAGGAAGATATAGGGAGGTCTATGTGTGAAAGAGCGTATCATATCATGGGGTTTGGATGCACCGGCGAAGTTTGCACCAACTCTCAATGTGAGAAAGGGCAATGCACGGTACCGAAGAGGCTAGCAAATGGCGGAAAGGTAAAAGTGCGTATAATCCATGGACTCAACATTAGTCAAAAGAACTCATATACTTATTGCAAAAATTTAGAAGTCATCAAAAATCAAGTACTACGCGCATGCTCCTAGGGGGATAGATTGGTAGGAAAAGACCATCGCTCGTCCCCGACCGCCACTCATAAGGATGCACAAGCCAGGTACACTTCATGTTTCAAATTTGTTACACAACTTTAACCATACGTGCATGCTACGGGACTTGCTAACTTCAACACAAGTATTTCTCAAATTCACAACTACTCAACTAGCACGACTATGATATTATCACCTCCATATCTCAAAAAAATTATCAAGCATCAAACTTATCTTAGTATTCAACCCACTAAAAAGAAAGTTTCACATATCTTAAATACCAAGTGTATTAACATTAAGCAAATTACCATGCTATTAACGACTCTCAAAATAATCTAAGTGAAGCATGAGAGATCAAGTTTCTTTAAAACAAACCACCACCGTGCTCTAAAAGATCTAAGTGAAGCACTAGAGCAAAACTTATCACGCTCAAAAAGATATAAGTGAAGCACATAGAGTAAACTATCAAGCTCAAAAGATATAAGTGAAGCACATAGAGTATTCTAACAAATTTCAATTCATACATGGCTCTCTCAAAAGGTGTGTACAGCAAGGATGATTGTGGTAGACTAACAAGCAAAGACACAAATAATACAAGATGCTCCAAGCAAAACACATATCATGTGGTGAATAAAAATATAGCTCCAAGTAAATTACCGATGGAAGTGGACGAAAGAGGGGATGCCTTCCGGGGCATCCCCAAGCTTTGACTTTTTGGTGTCCTTGGATTATCTTGGGGGTGCCATGGGCATCCCCAAGCTTAGGCTCTTGCCACTCCTTGTTCCATAATCCATCAAAAGAATTCACCCAAAACTTTAAAACTTCACAACACAAAACTCAATAGAAATCTCGTGAGCTCCGTTAGAGAAAGAAAACAAAAGACTACTTTAAGGTACTGTAGTGAACTTGTTGTTTATTTGTATTGGTGTTAAACCTACTGTATTCCAACTTCTATATGGTTTATAAACTATTTTACTAGCCATAGATTCATCAAAATAAGCAAACAACACACGCAAAACAGAATCTGTCAAAAACAGAACAGTCTGTAGTAATCTGTTACTAACGCAAACTTCTGGAACCCAAAAAATTATACCAAAATTAGAAGACCTGGGCAATTTGTTTATTGACCAGAAGCAATTTGAACCACTATTTATCACGTTCTGGTGATTTTTGACAATTCGGGCACTGAGCGCAAAGATTCTGGAAATTACAGCAAGATCAAATAACTATCTTCCAAGAAGATCTAATAGGTTTAACTTGGCACAAACACTAATTAAAACATAAAAACACATCTAAACAGAATATAGATGAATTATTTATTACTAAACAGGAGCAAAAGGCAAGGAACAAAAGTAAAGTTGGGTTGCCTCCCAACAAGCGCTATCGTTTAACGCCCCTAGCTAGGCATGATGATTTCAATGATGCTCACATAAAAGATAAGAATTGTAACATAAAGAGAGCATCATGAAGAATATGACTAGCACATTTAAGTCTAACCCACTTCCTATGCATAGGTATTTTGTGAGAAAACAACTTGTGGGGACAAGAATCAACTTGCATAGGAAGGTAAAACAAGCATAACTTCAAAATTTTAAGCACATAGAGAGGAAACTTGATATTATTGCAATTCCTACAAGCATATGTTCCTCCCTCATAATAATTTTCAGTAGCATCATGAATGAATTCAACAATATAACCAGCACCTAAAGCATTCTTTTCATGATCTACAAGCATAGAAAATTTATTACTCTCCACATAGGCAAAATTCTTCTCATTCGGAATAGTGGGAGTATCATAGGAAAGTCGAATACTATAAATTGTTTCCATATTAAAAGAGTAATGTTCAGAGAAGGGGTAATCATAATCATGACAAGTTTTATAAATATAATCATCACTACTTTTTATAGCATAAGTTTCATCACAATAATCATCATAAGTAGCAACTTTGTTCTCATCATAATCACTTTGCATATCAAAACATGGAAGGCTAAAAATATCATCATTATTAAACATAGAATCCCCAAGCTTGGGACAGACATTAATTGCAGCAAATATATTCTCAAATATGTCATCCTCATCAAACATAGCTTCCCCAAGCTTGGGCCTTTTCGTATCATAAGCATAATCACTCTCATCATTAATAGCATGGATAGCACCAATAGTATAGCAATTATTATATTCTTCCAAGCATGTGCCAAAAAGATTTTCAAGATCATAAGAAGTATCATTATCTTCCCAATCATAATCATCACAACAAGCAATAGGCATAACAAGATCATCATCAAGTGCATCATCTTCATTTTCATGAGGCACAACAATAATAGGAGCAACTTTATTTGGGAGAGATACCTTTTTACCTCTCTTCCTTTTTCTTTTCTTCTTCTTTACCACATCATGTGTGGGTTCAATCCTCTTTTTGGAGCTCCTTATTAATGAGATTGGTTGAATGGGAGGCTCCTCCTCGTTGCCTGATTCATCATAAGAGATAATAGGAGGATATTGGGAAGTCTCTTCCCTTTCATTAGTATTCTCTTCATCTTCTATTTGTTTCCTTTTCTTTATGTAGTTGGCAATATAAGGATTTTCAATGCAATTCACCGCACAATACATATAAATATTCTCTAGATCAAAATCAAGAACTCTTATCAAGATTAAACTTTGGAATACCCTCAGTTATACGTTTCGTTTCTTCATAACCCAAAAGAAGGCTAAGCTCTTTATGATGCTCAAGGGTAATCAAATTATCACAATGTTTGGACACGACTTTATCATGAAACAAATAGCATTGGAGCTTTAAATGACCATGTTCATTGCAAAGTTCACAAGGGGCACGGAGAATATTGAATCTTTCAGCACATTCATCTAGACTTTCTTGCAACAATTTAGTTTCTAAGTACTTATGCCTCTTACAATATCTATCTTCCCTATTCAGTGTGTACTTGCAAACCCAATCTACTCCACAAAAATTGACATGTTTATAGGAGGTATTTTCATCATAACTAGTGCAATCATCATTAGCATCATGGATACTCAAAGAATTCGTACTAACAACATTGCAATCATGCTCATCATTCAAAGATTTAGTGCCAAACATTTTGTAGATTTCTTCTTCTAGCACTTGAGCACAATTATCCTTTCCATCATACTCACGAAAGATATTAAAAAGGTGAAGCGTATGAGACAAACTCAATTCCATTTTTTGTAATTTTCTTTTATAAACTGAACTAGTGATAAAACAAGAAACTAAAAGACTCGATTGAAAGATCTAAAGATATACCTTCAAGCACTCACCTCCCCGGCAACGGCGCCAGAAAAGAGCTTGATGTCTACTACACAACCTTCTTCTTGTAGACGTTGTTGGGCCTCCAAGTGCAGAGGTTTGTAGGACAGTAGAAAATTTCCCTCAAGTGGATGACCTAAGGTTTACCAATCTATAGGAGGCGTAGGATGAAGATGGTCTCTCTCAAGCAACCCTACAACCAAATAACAAAGAGTCTCTTGTGTCCCCAACACACCCAATACAATGGTAAATTGTATAGGTGCACTAGTTCGGCGAAGAGATGGTGATACAAGTGCAATATGGATGGTAGATAAAGGTATTTGTAATCTGAAAATATAAAAACAGCAAGGTAACTAATGATAAAAGTGAGCGTAAACGGTATTGCAATGATAGGAAATAAGGCCTAGGGTTCATACTTTCACTAGTGTAAGTCCTCTCAACAATACTAACATAATTGGATCATAAAATTATCCCTCAACATGCAACAAAGAGTCACTCCAAAGTCACTAATAGCGGAGAACAAACGAAGAGATTATGGTAGGGTACGAAACCACCTCAAAGTTATTCTTTCCAATCAATCCGTTGGGCTATTCCTATAAGTGTCACAAACAGCCCTAGAGTTCGTACTAGAATAACACCTTAAGATACAAATCAACCAAAACCCTAATGTCACCTAGATACTTCAATGTCACCTCAAGTATCCGTGGGCATGATTATACGATACGCATCACACAATCTCAATTCATCTATTCAACCAACACAAAGAACCTCAAAGAGTGCCCCAAAGTTTCTACCAGAGAATCACGACAAAAACGTGTGCCAACCCCTATGCATAGGTTCCCAATGTCACGAAACCCGCAAGTTGGTCACCAAAACGTACATCAAGTGGCACGTGGTATCCCATTGTCACCACAGATATCCACGACAAGACATACATCAAGTGTTCTCAAGTCTTTAAAGACTCAATCCGATAAGATTACTTCAAAGGGGAAACTCGATTCATTACAAGAGAGAAGAGGGGGGAAGAAACATCATAGAATCCAAATATAATAGCAAAGCTCGCGATACATCAAGATCGCATCATCTCAAGAACACGAGAGAGAGAGATCAAACACATAGCTACTGGTACATACCCTCAGCCCCGAGGGAGAACTACTCCCTCCTCGTCATGGAGAGCACCGGGATGATGAAGATGGCCACCGGAGAAGGATTGCCCCCTCCGGCAGGGTGCCGGAACGGGTCTAGATTGAGTTTCAGTGGCTACGGAGGCTTCTGGCGGCGGAACTCCCGATCTATGTTCTCTTCTGGAAGTTTTAGGGTATATGGAGTTATATAGGCAGAAGAAGCACATTAGGGGAGCCACGGGGGCCCCACGAGGCAGGGGGGCGCGCCCTAGGGGGGTGGGCGCACCCCCCACCCTCGTGGGCAGCTCCCGTATCTTCTGACGTGGGGTCCAAGTCCATCAGGTGTGTTTCCTTCCAAAAATAACTTCTCTAGTTGATTTCGTTCCGTTTCGACTCCGTCTGATATTCCTTTTCTTCAAAACACTGAAATAGGCATAAAACAGCAAATCTGGGCTGGGCCTCCGGATAATAGGTTAGTCCCAAAAATAATATAAAAGTGGATAATAAAGCCCAATATTGCCCAAAACAGTAGATAATATAGCATGGAGCAATCAAAAATTATAGATACGTTGGAGACGTATCAATGACTTTGTCACATTAACTTTGGTTGCATGACGCGGCTAGCCAATATGAACTTAATTCCAAAAATCTCTACTGTCAAAGGCTCCAAGTGCCAAGTATGTGTGCAAGCTAAGCAACCTCGCAAGTCCCATAAGACTGCAGAGGCAAGAGACTTGGCGCCGCTAGAGCTCATACATTCTAATCTTTGTGAGATGAATGGCGTGTTGACAAAAGGTGGAAAGAGATACTTCATGACGTTGATTGATGACTCCACTAGATATTGTTATGTGTATCTTCTGAAATCAAAAGATGGGCTTTAACTTTCTTCAAAAACTATAAAGCTGAGGCAGAGAACTGATACGTCCATTTTGCATCATGCTTTTATATTGATATTTATTGCATTATGGACTATTATTACACATTATGTCACAATACTTATGCCTATTCTCTCTTCTTTTACAAGGTTTACATAAAGAGGGAGAATGCCGACAGCTGGGATTCTGGGCTGGAAAAGGAGCAAATATTAGAGACCTATTCTGCACAGCTCCAAAAGTCCCGAAACTTCACGGAAGACATTTTTAGAATATATAAGAAATACTCAGCGGAAGAAATTTACCAGGGGGGCCACACCCTGCCCACGAGGGTGGGGGGCGCGCCCTACCCCCCTGGGCGCGCCCCCTACCTTGTGGGCCCCCTGGTGGCCCTCCGGTGGCCATCTTCTGCTATATGAAGTCTTTCGATGGGAAAAAAAATAACAAGCCATCTTCTCGGACGAAACTGGCGGAACCTTGGCGGAACCAATCTAGGGCTCTGGCGGAGCTGTTCTACCTGGGAAACTTCCCTCCCGGAGGGGGAAATCATCGCCATCGTCATCACCAATGCTCCTCTCATCGGGAGAGGGCAATCTCCATCAACACCTTCATCAGCACCATCTCCTCTCAAAACCCTAGTTCATCTCTTGTATCCAATTCTTGTCTCCTAGTCCGGGATTGGTGCTAGTAGGTTGCTAGTAGTGTTAATTACTCCTTGTAGTTGATGCTAGTTGGTTTAATTGGTGGAAGATCATATGTTCAGATCCTATATGCATATTAATACCCCTCTGATTATGAACATGTTTATGCTTTGGGATTAGTTACTTTTGTTCCTGAGGACATGGGAGAAGTCTTGCTATTAGTAGTCATGTGAATTTGGTATTCGTTCGATATTTTGATGAGATGTATGTTGTCTCTCCTCTAGTGGTTTTATGTGAACGTTGACTACATAACACTTCACCATTGTTTGGGCCTAGAGGAAGGCATTGGAGAGTAATAAGTAGATCTGGGTTGCTAGAGTGACAGAAGCTTAAACCCTAGTCTATGCGTTACTTCATAAGGGGCTGATTTGGATCCATATGTTTCATGCTATGGTTAGGTTTACCTTAATACTTTTGTTGTAGTTGCGGATCCTTGCAATAGAGGTTAATCATAAGTGGGATGCTTGTCCAAGTAAGGGCAATACCCAAGCACCGGTCCACCCACATACCAAATTATCAAAGTACCGAACGCGAATCATATGAGCGTGATGAAAACTAGCTTGACGATATTCCCATGTGTCCTCGGGAGCGCTTTTCTCTATATAAGAGTTTGTCCAGGCTTGTCCTTTGCTACAAAAAGGATTGGGCCACCTTGCTGCACTTTATTTACTTTTGTTACTTGTTGCTCGTTACAAATTATCCTATCACAAAACTATCTGTTACCACTTATTTCAGTACTTGCAGAGAATACCTTGCTGGAAACCGCTTATCATTTCCTTCCGCTTCTCGTTGGGTTCGACACTCTTACTTATCGAAAGGACTACGATAGATCCCCTATACTTGTGGGTCATCAAGACTCTTTTCTGGCACCTTTGCCGGGGAGTGAAGCGCCTTTGGTAGGTGGAATTTGGTAAGGAAAAATTTATATAGTGTGCTGAAATTTACTGTCACTTGTTACTATGGAAAGTAATCCTCTGAGGGGCTTGTTCGGGGTATCTTCACCCCGACCAGTAGAGCAAAGAGTTGCTCCTCAACCTACTGAACCTACTGAAAATGAAAATGTTTGCTTTGAAATTCCTTCGGGTATGCTAGAAAAACTGCTAGCGAATCCCTTTTTAGGAGATGGAACAAAGCATCCTGATGAGCATCTAATACATGTGGATGAAGTTTGTGGATTATTTAAGCTTGAAGGTGTACCCGGAGATGTTGTTAAGAAGAAGGTCTTCCCTTTATCTTTGAAGGGAGATGCATCGACATGGTATAGGCTATGTGATGATATGGGGTCTTGGAATTACAAACGATTGGAATTGGAATTTCATCAGAAGTTTTATCCTATGCATCTTGTTCATCGTGATCGCAATTATATATATAATTTTTGGCCTCGCGAAGGAGAAAGCATCACTCAAGCTTGGGGGAGGCTTAAATCAATGTTATATTCATGCCCCAATCATGAGGTCTCAAGATAAATGATTATTCAAAATTTTCATGCTCTTCTTTCTGATTGCAATCGCACCATGCTTGATACTTCTTGTTCTGGCTCTTCTATGATGAAGACTATTGAATTCAAATGGGATTTATTGGAAAGAATTAAATGCAACTCTGAAGATTGGGATCTCGACAAAGGTAAGGAGTCAGGTATGACACCTAGTTTTGATTGTGTTAAATCTTTTATGGATACCGATATTTTTCATAAATTTAGCACTAAATATGGACTTGACTCTGATATAGTAGCTTCTTTCTGTGAATCTTTTGCTAGTTATGTTGATCTCCCCAAGGAGAAGTGGTTTAAATATCATCCTCCCATAGAAGTTAAAGTAGCTGCACCTATTAAAGTTGAAGAAAATATTGTCACTTATAATGATCCTATCGTTCCTACTGCTTATATTGAGAAACCACCTTTCCCTATTAGGATAAAGGATCATGCTAAAGCTTCAACTATGATTCTTAAAAGCAATATTAAAACATATACACCTCCTGAGCAAGTTAAAGTTGAACCTAATATTGCTATTTTTAAAGATCTCTTGTCTGATAATATTGATGGGCATGTTATTTATTTCTGCGATGAAACTGCTAGAATTGCTAAACCCTATGCTAAAGATAAACCTAGACCTATGGTAGGCATGCATGTTATTTCTGTTAAAATAGGAGATCATTATTATCATGGCTTATGTGATATGGGTGCTAGTGCTAGTGCAATACCTCATTCCTTATACAAAGAAATTATGCATGATATTGCACCTGCTGAGATAGAAGATATTGATGTCACAATTAAACCTGCCAATAGAGATACTATTTCACCAATGGGAATTGTTAGAGATGTTGAAGTCTTGTGTGGGAAAACTAAATATCCTGCTGATTTTCTTGTTCTTGGTTCCCCACATGATAGCTTTTGTCCCATTATATTTGGTAGACCCTTCCTGAACACTGTTAATGCTACCATAGATTGCAAAAGGGATGTTGTTACTGTCGGTTTAGATGATATGACTCATGAATTTAATTTCTCTAAATTTAGTAGACAACACCGTGAAGAAGAATTACCTAGTAAGGATGGACTTATTGGTCTTGCTTCTATTGCCGTACCTCCTAGTGATCCTTTAGAACAATATTTGATAGACCATGAAAATGACATGTTTATGAATGAAAGAAGGGAAATAGATGAAGTATTCTTTAAACAGGAACCTATTCTGAAACACAATTTGCCTGTTGAAATCTTAGGGGATCCTCCTCCACCCAAGGGTGATCCCGTGTTTGAGCTTAAACCATTGCCTGATACTCTTAAATATGCTTATCTTGATGAGAAAAAGATATATCCTGTTATTATTAGTGCTAACCTTTCAGAGCATGAGGAAGAGAGATTATTGCAAACTCTGAAGAAGCACCGTGCTGCTATTGGTTATACTCTTGATGATCTTAAGGGCATTAGTCCCACTCTATGTGAACATAAAATTAATTTGGAAGAAGATGTTAAACCAGTTTGTGATCATCAACGACAGCTGAATCCTAAAATGAAAGAAGTGGTAAGAAAGGAAATACTAAAGCTCCTTGAGGCAGGTATAATCTATCTCGTTGCTGATAGTCAGTGGGTAAGACCTGTCCATTGTGTCCCTAAGAAGGGAGGTATTACTGTTGTTCCTATTGATAAAGATGAATTGATCCCTCAAAGAATTATTACAGGTTATAGGATGGTAATTGATTTCCACAAATTAAATAAGGCAACTAAAAAGGATCATTACCCATTACCTTTTATCGATCAAATGCTAGAAAGATTATCCAAACATACACATTTTTTCTTTCTAGATGGTTATTTTGGTTTCTCTCAAATACCTGTGTCATCCAAAGATCAATCAAAGACTACTTTTACATGCCCTTTTGGTACTTTTGCTTATAGACGTATGCCTTTTGGTCTATGTAATGCACCTACTACCTTTCAAAGATGCATGATGGCTATATTCTCTGACTTTTGTGAAAAGATTTGTGAGGTTTTCATGGACGATTTCTCCATCTATGGATCTTCTTTTGATGATTGCTTGAGCAATCTTGATCGAGTTTTGCAGAGATGTGAAGAAACTAATCTTGTCTTGAATTGGGAAAAGTGCCACTTTATGGTTAACGAAGGTATTGTCTTGGGGCACAAAGTTTCTAAAAGAGGTATTGAGGTTGATAAAGAAAAGGTTGATGCTATTGAGAAGATGCCATGTCCCAAGGACATCAAAGATATAAGAAGTTTCCTTGGTCACGCCAGATTTTATAGGAGGTTCATTAAGGACTTCTCAAAAATTTCTCGGCCTCTGACTAATTTATTACAAAAGATATACCATTTGTTTTTGATGATGATTGTGTAGAAGCATTTGAAATACTTAAGAAAGCATTAATCTCTGCACCTATTGTTCAGCCACCTGATTGGAATTTACCCTTTGAAATTATGTGTGATGCTAGTGATTATGCTGTAGGTGTTGTTCTAGGGCAAAGAGTTGATAAGAAATTAAATGTTATTCAATATGCTAGTAAAACCCTAGACAACGCTCAAAGAAATTATGCTACTACTGAAAAAGAATTCTTAGCGGTTGTATTTGCTTGTCATAAGTTCAGACCTTATATTGTTGATTCTAAAGTAACTATTCACACTGATCATGCTGCTATTAAATATCTTATGGAAAAGAAAGATGCTAAACCTAGACTTATTAGATGGGT